>NC_136266.1:184337347-184494847 GCF_964187855.1 Myxine glutinosa
GCCAGACTGTGGTGCTTTTCAATTTGGGGTCTCACTCCCCCGATTCATCTCCCGGTGCCCTCGCACAATTTCTGGGCTGTGGCGTGTACCTCTCCCAGTGGGTCTACCCACCTGCACACCTCCACCACTGCAGTTGCCTCCGAGCTTACCTGCTCCTTACCCTAACCTAACTAACTGGGGCAGGCCCTCTGGCGCTCTCCCCACTCGGTGCCCTCTCTGGCACTGGGCTGCCCGATCCACACCCGGGATCCTCAGGCACCCACTCACAACTACCGGCTCCCAGAGCCCACCTGCGGCCTCACCTGGCCGACATCCTCACAGTGGTGGAGTGCCCAACCAACTACACACACTACAGGCTACACGCCCAGCCATTTCCACAACACTAATGCACCCATTCACAACACCATTCTGCAACCGCACCACAGATGCCAATATCCATCCACAATTTACCTGTACCCTCTACCTAACACTTACACTACCCGCCCCGGGTACTCGTGAAAGGGGTCCACTCTTCCCCATCCACACCTTCGCACCATGCACACCACTCCGTACCACTTACTCCAACTCTCTCCACACACCTGTACTTGCACACCTGTGCTCTCACACCTGGTGCCACCTGCACCCTTCTCTCCCCAAGCGCATTCGCGCTGATCCACAACACTCACTACTCACACACTGTTCCACACACCTGTCCAGTTGCACACCTGTGCAATCACACCTGTTCAATCCTCACACACACGGCATCATCTCAGCTAACTACTCCCTTCTGAAACTTGCGCTTCCCAGTCGTCCCTTTAAACTATTGCGCTCCCTCGTCATTATCATCCACACTAAACTACCTGCGTCCCCACTACAGGTATCAGTCACTAACTAAACTTAACGTTACCTAATGTCATCTCTTCTAGATCCCTACAATATAACCTAACCCACCCGGGCTAGTTTTCACTGCCACACACCCCATAAACTATTGCTCCTTTGCCCCCACATGGGAAGGATGGTGGATTTGCCATCCCACCACATCGGGGGTCTCTCACTACCAATTTTGCACATCAAATTTCAACAAATCAAAAATTTGCCAATCATCTGCCAATCACTGTACCATTACCAATCATCACTCTGCCAATCCTTTGCCAATCATCAAATTTCGCCTTTTTCTAATTTCGGGGCCAAAACACTAACCTCATCACCCAGTCTACTCACTACTGCCTCTCGGTGCGCCAATTCCTGTCCAAAGCCCGGCTTCGTAAAGCCAAGCCATGAATGCGGGTTGTTTGGTGCCAGTGGCTGGACACGTCCCGCATTCGGTGCAGGGACGGGGGCTGACCCGGGCCGAGATCCCACGCACCACCTCGGCGTGGAGCCATCCAATTGCCCGATCTCGACCTGCCGGCACGTCTCACCAAAAAGTGGTCGCCATGACGACCCTTCCTATCCAGCTGCCCGCTCCACCTAGTGGAGCCTGGACGCGGCCGTTCAAAGCGAGGCCCGGCACGCACCGAGGGCCCGATTCGGCTATAAGTCGTTCTAAACTCTACCCCGTCTAACGTCGATGCTTCACCTGGACGCTTACACCCCGCAGCCCGTTCCTTGCTCACACATCCAGCCGTTTCCATGCCCCTCGTACCTTTCCTTACACACCCAGGTACACCCATTCCACTCACAGCCTTGGTCACACACCTGACCACCGAACACTTTGGCACACATTCGTTGCTCGCACACCTCACCAATACACCTCTTCGCACCCCCTCCTCTGTCACCTCCTCTGTGACAATCACAGGTGTGCTCTCATTCGCACACCCAACCACGTGCCTCACTACCAACTCCAGCGTGCATTCCCACTCACGCTCTACCATTCCAGGTGTGCATCCTTCCATCCCAGGTGTACATCCTCGCTCACCTGTCACAACCAACTCACTCTCCTTGTCACTCTCACTACTCTCACCTCCATTCTTGACAGCGCACTCACCCTTACTCTTGACAGCGCACTCTTTCCTCATGCACCTGTCCGTTACACACCTTTCTCGCGCACACTCTCCCGTTACACCCTCTGTAACACTCACCACAGGTGGACACTCTTCCTTACTTCTGACAGCGCACTCTTTCCTCATGCACCTGTCCGTCACACACATTTCTCGCGCACACTCCTGCGCACACTCTCCCGTCACACCCTCTGTAACACTTACCACACCGCGCTTCCATGTGCTCCCTCGCACACGCGCTACGACCGACTCACTCTCGCCAGCACCCTCACTACTCCTTGGCACGCACTTTTTCCTCACACACCCCAGAGTCGGACTTCCTCGCACACCTCCTTTTTCGCACACCAGACCTGTCGCACACTTCACCAGTGGCCTCTCACGAACACCCGGGTCCATCTCGACCCCCAAGCTTCTTAAATCCCCTGGCGCATCATACGCACGACCATATTGGTCACCACTTACACCAGGTCCTCTTCCTCTTCGCTTCTCCTCCATCACCTGCGAATCCCTCATCCGGTTAATGAGCACATCATCACGATCCAAACACAGACTTTGGACCAATTATTTTACTTCCTCCTTTATCTCCTTCTTATCCCCTCTCCGTCGCTTCTTAATTTCGCTCACCCCTTCTTTCACTTCCTCTAATTTCTGCTTCACCTCCTTTATTCCCCGGTACGTCTCCTCAAGCTCATCCTCTAAGGCTACCTTGACCGTTTCCAGGTGCGTCCTCACCTGCCGGTCCTTCGTCTCCATTACCTCTATCACCTCGTCCAACCTCGTTGTCAGTCCCTCACGTACCATCTGACATTCCCTCTTCGTCGCCACCAAGTCATTTTTTAGGTCATTTTGTGTCGCTTTTAACCCTCCTATTACCGCTGTGTTCTTTTTTACCTGGTCCGTTAGTTCTTTTTGTCCCTCTGTTAGCTGCTCCACCTCCTGCGTCAGGTCCTCTATGCCCCCTTGTAACTTTACAGTCCCCTTTCTCACCTCCTTCTCCATGTGCTCCTTACAGTGCCTCACCTCCTCGCGCACTCCTCCGACCTCCTCACTCACTCCTCTTCTGATCTCCTCTCCCATCACTTGCATCTCCTGCCCAGATGCCACCCTCATCTGCTCCATTTCCTCCCTGTGAGCATCCAGTTTAGTTTCTACCCCCATTCTGACCCCCTCTATCTGCTGCCCCATTTGGTTAACTTCCCTTTCCGCTTGGTCCCTCATGTCCCTCAATTTGCCTTCCATGGTGTTTTCTAACCCCTCTAACCCTTTTTGCATCCCTTCCATTTGATTCTCTTGAGCGGCCATTCTGTTTTCTACCCCCATTAACCCCTCCTGTATTTCCCCTAATCTATTGTCTAATTTCCCAAATTTCTCGTCTAATCCCTTAAAATTATTGTCTAATCCCCTAAAATTATTGTCTAATCCCCTAAAATTATTGTCTAATCCCTCACCAGTACCCCTCGCTTCGTCCCTCATTACCCCCATTTGGTTTCCCATTACCCCCAATTGCTCACTCCGAGCCCTCGCTTCGTCCCTCATTACCCCCATTTGGTTTCCCATTACCCCCAATTGCTCACTCTGAGCCCTCATTTGCTCACTATTCTGGGCCATAAGGGCCTTCATTTGTATTAAAAACAAGTTCAAATCCACCGGTGGCGCTGCCACGGTCGCGGGCGCGGTGACCAGCGAGGCGCCATTTTGTGCGTTTGCTACCCTCGCTGCTTCGCTCTCCTCCTGTCCCTCATGTCCCTCAATTTGGTCCTGGACCGACCCTGCCTCACTCTCCCCTACCGGACCCCAGCTGTCTTGATCCGCCATAGCGCGACTTTCAAAATTCGGGTTTTTATTTTCGTATAACAAAATCAAATTTCGCCGTTATAATTTCGCGCGGGAAACGCGCTCCGAAACGATTCTAATTGTTACAAATTTGGGCCTAATAAATTTAGTCCCGGGTCCGAATTCCACTCCTCGACACCAATTGTTACAGACGTGGCTTAGATGTTATTTACCGAGCGGTTTGGTATGACCACGTCTGCACAAGTTACCCGATTATACCCGAACGTTGACTAATCGCGCTACGCTAGATCAATGAAGGAAAAGACACACGGCTGGGATTAAAATGACTCGACACCAGGGATACGGTTCTCAAGACCTCCGGAGGAGATTATATTCGTTCGGAAGGTTAGATTACAACTACAAGAGGGACAGCAAAGGAAGATAGGCACTTAGACACAATCTTATATTAACCCCAACAGACGACAGATAAACGGGACAAAAGGCTGACTCACACGGGGATTGATGGCTAGGAAAGGCAGGATCGATGGCTCCAGGTGCACCTGGGCTCAGGGACAGAATCGACTCGGTCCGGTCCAGAGATGCAGCATGCAGGGAGGTCGCAGCGCTTGGAGGTAGTGACTTGCTCTTCTTCAAGCTGGGGGCGCACGCGCATCTGACCTCACATCCGGTGAGTCGCTTCGTATATCCGGCGGGGAGTGACACGCCCTCGGCTCGTTAGCTCGCCTCGTGGAATCGGCACGTTGCTTCTCATTGGGTGCGTGCGGGGGGTTTACCAGGCTCCGCCCTTGACGAGGAGCTGACAGCCAGCCCCTTCGTGGTAACCCCGTGGAGCGCATGGTCATGGCGGCTAACCGAGCTGGTGGGAGGACGCACACTCCCCCCGCGCGCCGTGGTTGTAGTTGTTGTTGTAGCTGTAGTTGTTGTTGTTGTTGTTGTTTGGGGAAGAAGATGGAAGGAGGTATGGGAAAGGTCCTAAACTCACTACTGGTGCCATATAATCACATTCTGGTGCAACGAAGAGTCAGAATTAATGGAAAGGAGTCCTTAACTGACATAGACTAAGAATAACTAGCAAGATGTCCGAAAGTTGTCTACGTGAGATGCGGTGGACCTGGGCACGACATTTAATGGGGGAAAAAGGGGAAGGTCGGCTCTACTGATTGTTGTTTACAGACAATGGGACTAGGGAATGGGGGATTGGGGATAGTTGGGGAGTATTGGGGAAATAGGGGAATATTTACAAGCGGATATGGAGGCCAAATTCCATATTCGCAACAATATATATATATATATATATATATATATTATATATATATATATATATATATATATATGTATATATATATATATATATATACATACAGACGGCATTTAATATGGAATATTTTTTTTGTGGGGGTGAACTTACTTTTCAAGATGACTTAGAACCAAAAGTTCATTGGAATTATGTTCAAATTATTCTAGATTTTGTTAATGTGACCTTTAAAAGAAACAAAAACCACATTTGACATTTCGAAGCAAATAAATTGATCCTTGAAAGTGATGGAAACTGATATCGAACTCAATTCACGGACAGTACTGTGTTAAACTTCTGTGCGTTTTCCAGAAGTATCTTTTTATTTTGCACATTAGCCAAAAAATTTTTTCACAAAAACAAAGTTAAATTACGACTGGGATTAAGGACAGTAAAATTACAGTTCAGTACTTCGTGTAACCCCCACGAGCATTCAGGAGAGCACGTACATGTTGAGGCATGCTGTTCACGAGATTTGCCAAGGTTTGGACAGGAATCGCTTGCCATGCAGTTACAATAGCCTGCTGCAATTCACGCACAGAGGTAGGCTGCTGGTCCAAGTTGTCGATTTGACACGTTAATTCTGCCCACAAGTTCTCTATCGGATTCATATCCGGGGACATGGCAGGCCACTCCATATGCTCTACACCACGGTCAGCAAGAAAGTGTTGGATCATGCGAGTACGATGAGGCCGTGCATTGTCATCTTGGAAGACAAAGTTTCCTCGAAAGGCTGCACGAACAAATGGAAGCAATGTTTCTTCCAGAATGGCCCTGTGCTTGAACTGGTTCAGGTTTCCATTCAGAACAACCAGGTCAGTTTTGCCCCCTGCATGAAAAGCAGCCCAAACGGTCACCCCACCACCCCCAGCTTGGACTCTTGGCACTATACAATCTTCGTTGTAGGCTTCATGCACTTGTCTGCGCACTCGGACGCGGCCATCTTGACGATAGACCAGAAATCTAGACTCGTCACTGAAGATCACGTGATTCCAGTGTCCTGGCTGCCATTGACAGTGCTCTCTGGCCCACTGCGATCGGCGCTGGCGGTGTTGTCTGGTCAGACATGGCTTTCTCAGGGGACGCCTGGCACGATAGCCTGCTTGAACCAGTCGTTGGTTGACTAGCCTTCTGGATACAGGCACATTTGTCAGTTGCTGCCACTCAGCCCTACGCCAATTAGCTGACTTGGTACGGCCATTGCGGACTAACTGGTGCAGCTGGCGATCATCCCTCCTTGTGGTTCTGCGGGGACGTCCTGGCCTCGGTATTGGAGTAGGGACACCCCTCTGAGCATTTCGTTTCAGGATCTTTGACACCTGACCTTGAGTGATGCCATACTGCCGAGCAATAGCACGCTGTTTCATGCCGGAATTTCGTAAAGTCACCACTAAATGACAAACAGCATTCCTGAGTTGACGGACCATCTCCAGGGGAAGCGGCAATAACTTTTGTAGACGTGCAGCAGTTGTTTTCCACTAATACAGAACGCAACAACCCTTATATACCCGATTGTGAAGCCAATCGTCAAATGTACCTGTCCGTAGATTTTGTCACGCCACCTGTGATATAATCCTGTTATTGACTTCTTGCTGCGACAGACAATCAGTGACATGGTTCTTTTAACAAAGAAATTACCGAAGCGTAAAAGAAACTCACCAGATTGATATACCGAGTTCAGAAAGTAAACCCAAGTCAAGAAAAAAAAAAATTCCATATTAAATGCCAAGTCTGTATATACTTAGTTAAGTTATAAATGTCAAACAAGTAAATTACAGTCACGTGAAAAAGTAAGTACACCCTATGTAAAGTTTTGACTTTTTCAACATATTTCAACATACAGCTATTTGATCTTCATTTCAACAATATTGATAGATAAAGGTGATATAATGAAACAAATATCATGAAACATTTACATTTTGTAGTCCATTGTATAATTTAAATAAACATAAATGCAAATTTTGCATGTGGAAAAAGTAAGTACACCATTGGCTCTAATAAGTGGTATTGCCCCCTTTGGCAGAAACAACGTCAAGTAGGCGTTTCTTATAACTGTCTATCAGTCTCTGTCATCGACTGGGAGAAATTTTTGCCCACTCCTCCATGCAGAATTATTTCAGCTGTGCGATGTTTGAGGGGTTTCTTGCATGCACAGCTCGTTTGAAATCCCCCCACAACATCTCCATGGGATTTAGATCCGGGGTTTGACTTGGCCATTCCAGAACCCTCCATTTCTTTCTTTTCAGCCATTCCTTGGTGGATTTACTGGTACTAGGGCATGCCCGTACTATATATAAGCTAGGACGTGCCCGTACGTGGGTGCCCGTTCCTTGCCAAAAAAAAAAAAAAAAAAAAATTTGTGTAGGGGTGTGTGTGTGTAAACATCCTAGGGCGTGCCCGTACGTGGGTGCAAAAAAACATGCGTGCAAACAACAACAACAAAAAAAAACTTTGAAACCACGTGGCAGTAACGACCACAAACCCCCCCCCCCCCTCTATTTACATGAATGGTTTGGTCCATTCGCAACGACCACAGAACCCCCCCCTCTATTTACATGAATGGTTTGGTCCATTCGCAAAGCCAAAGCGAACGACCACAGAACCCCCCCCTCTATTTACATGAATGGTTTGGTCCATTCGCAAAGCCAAAGCGAACGACCACAGAACCCCCCCCCCCCCCTCTATTTACATGAATGGTTTGGTCCATTCGCAACGCCAAAGCGAACGGCGAACGGCTAAATCGCCATAGCTCGGTAAGTACTTGTCCGATTAATTTCAAACCTTGAAAAGGCACATCCTCGGGTCCCCAGCAATATACCTGGCAAGTTTCAAGTATATCGGACCGGTAGTTGTCGAGAAACAGCGGTCACAGACACACAGACACACAGACACACAGAGATTACTGGAATTATAGATAGATGTTTAGGGTCATTGTCATGTTGCAAGGTTCAGCTTCGGTTGAGCTTCAACTTCTGACAGACGGCCTCATTGTCTGACAGATGGATTTTATGATGGTGAGCTGCCCAGGCCCTGATGCAGCAAAGCTGCGCGAAACCATAATATTTCCACCACCATGCTTTACAGTTGGTATCAGGTTCTTGTGGTGAAATGCTGTCTTTGGTTTTCGCCAAACATGTCTTCTGGTACTGTGGCCAAATAGCTCTACCTTTGACTCATCAGTCCAGAGCACATTGTTCCAGAAGTGCTGGTCTTTGCCGAGGTGTTCATTGGCAAACTTTAGTTTTGCCCTGATGTTCTTTCTGGACAGCAAAGGTTTCCTCCTGGCACACCTCCCATGTAGAACAAATTTGTGCAGCCTCTTTCTTATGGTAGACTTGTGCACTTTGACATCAACAGTGGCCAGAGCTACCTGTAGGTCCCGTGATGACATTCTGCTGTTCTTGCAGACTTCTTTCAGCATCTTGTGGTCTGCTTTCGGGCTGAACTTGCTGGGGCGGCCTGGCCTGAACAAGTTGGCAGTTGTTTGGAATCTTCTCCACTTGTAGATGATCTTCCGGACAGTCGAATGATTGATTTCAAATTGTTTGGAGATCTTTTTAAATCCCTTCCCAGACTCATAGGCATCTATAACCTTCTTTCTGAAGGCCTCAGAGAGCACTTTTGATCTAGGCATGGTGACGCTGCACACTTCAACAACAAAGAGCAAACCAAACTAAATGTCTGAGATTCCTCCAAGATCCACAAATAAGACAGGTTCCTCCAAGATCCTCTCTAACGATGTTCTAATCATTTGCACCTGAGCTGGTGCACCTGATTCGAATTTTAGGTATTTGAAGTAGTGATAAATGTAGGGGTGTACTTACTTTTTCCACATGCGAAATTTGCATTTATGTTTATTTAAATTACTAGGGCATGCCCGTACTATATCTATATCTAAAATTATATCCCCCCCCTCTATTTACATGAAATGGTTTGGTCCAAAGCGAACGGCTTGCGAGTACGGTGACAATCCCCCCCCCCTCTATTTACATGAAATGGTTTGGTCCAAAGCGAACGGCTTGCGGAGTTTGGTAAAGAAATCGCCATAGCATGCACAAACGCGCAGGAAAGCGAAAGAATCGCAAATTAGTTTTAATTAGTTTTAAAACATCGTTTAACGCCAACATAGCGGCAACATAGTTTGCCAACGTGAAATAAATGAATACGCTCTCAAATGTGCCGTCCGAGGCAGAGTCTGTTCGCCACGTTCGGCACACGTGATAACTCGCTGCTCTCTGATTGGTTGAATCGTTTTTTGGACATAGCTCGGTAACTACTTGTCCGATTAATATGAAACCTTGAAAAGGCACATCCTCGGGTCCCCAGCAATATACCTGGCAAGTTTAAAGTATATCGGACCCGTGGTTGTCGAGAAACAGCGGTCACAGACATACATACATACATACATACATACATACATACATACATACATACATACATACATACATACACACAGAGATTACTGGAATTATAGATAGATACAATGGACTACAAAATGTAAATGTTTCATGATATTTGTTATATTATATCACCTTTACCTATCAATATTGTTGAAATGAAGATCAAATAGCTGTATGTTGAAATATGTTGAAAAAGTCAAAACTTTACATGGGGTGTACTTACTTTTTCACGTGACTGTATCTCTCCTCCTTATACCATTTTCCTATCATCAAGTTGGGATTAGTGGTTTATCTCGATGCTGGAGCATGCAGTCGTGGCTCAGCTCTTTGAACCGGCTGGCCAGGCCTGACATTCACCTGAAAATTGCAGGTATTTTGGAGTTTGGCCATGTCACTGGTGATGGCTTGTCTAATCTTCAGAAAGACGTTGTGAAATTTTAACGTTTACCAACGGATGCTAGCAGACCGGTCCCACAACTAACGTTCATCCATGGCCAGTGCCATTTTTCTGATGCCATCCCCCTGCCTGTGAAACACCGATTTCAGAGGTAAATGTATTACCTATTCACCATCCTATTGGACTAAACAGGCAATGTCTTCTCATAGAACAATTTATTTGGATCTTTCTATTAATTTATTTTTAACAAGTAAAAGCTAAAAACGTAAATGACGGATACATCTTCAAAAGGATTATTGCTTTAACTCCCAAATTGACATGCACCGACATTGCCAAACTGATTTAGTAAATTGGTCAATCACAGCCAAATGATTGGTAAGTTGAAATTTTCCAATCATTAATTTTTTCCTTTACTGCAAGATTCCATATCCATATTTTGTAAGTGAAAAGGGAAAAGTATTTCACTCCCACCCCACCTTTCCCCACATATGAAGCTAATATAATAATCCCAACCCTCTCTCTCCATCTCTCTCTCTCTCCATTGGGAGGTCTCGCGAGATCTCGGAGACGGTGGGAGGGATTTTCGAAGCTCCACACGGTCTCCACGTTTTTCGAAGTTAAGTCTGTTCACAATTGTATTTTGTCGAAACTGTATTTATCTTTCGGTGTGTGAAGTTATTGTGTGCAACTTTGGTTGTTTCTCGGTGTTTATCTTTCATAAATTGATCGTCTGTTTGCCGTGTCGCGAGCAAGGCCTTTGCCGCGTCGCGAACGATTTGAAATCGAAGTTAAGTGATTATTCCCATTTGTATTTTCGTTAAAACTGTATTTATTTATGGTGTTGTACGTATATTGTGTCCCGACGAAGATTTTTCGGTGCAAATCTTTCATACCTGCATTGAAAATCGTGTTAATTCGTGTCGTGTCTTGAGGCCTTGTACAGTGTACACTGTACAACCTTGAGGCTTTGTTTTTCTCTCAGCGGTCTGTCGTTTGTGATCCAATAACTTTCATTCTCTGTTTTCCCAGTCTTTTCACCCATAGCCTACTTCCTTATGTAAATCTCAACTAAAAAAAAACAAACAAAAAAAACATTTCCTTCTCTGTTCTCATTCGTTTATTCATTCTTATTCGTTCGTTCGTTCTTCAACCACGTGTTTCTCCCCCATTTCCCCAGATAGTTTTCACTCTTATTAACCTTCAATGTTTACACTTTCCCCTCAAGTTATGTATTCCGTCATATTTTATAACACCTTTTTCTTCTTCTTTAAAAGGCTGCTTTCGACTTGCTCACCAAATCAATTCATCCCCCAAAAAATATCCATCTCCTATAGTGCCTTTTTTCTACATTCCCTAAACTCTCCTGCACTCCATCCTCCATCCAGCATCCTTAAACGTATTTTTAACTCGAAGGTCACAAGAAACTCATTTTGCAATAAATGTTCGTTTCCCATAAATCGTACACTTTCTAAAATCCAATCTTACCCCTCCCCTCCAAATCTTCCCCATAACCCCTCCCCTCCAAATCTTCCCCATCACCCCTCCCCTCCAAATCTTCCCCATCACCCATCCCTTTCAAATCTCCCCCCTTGCCCCCTCCCTCCTAAACTACCCCCTCACCCCTCCCCGCCAAGACGCCCCCTCGCCCCTCCCCTCCTAGACTCCTGCCTCACCCCTCCCCTCCAAATCTCCCCCATATCCCATCCCTTTCAAATCCCTCCCCTTGTCCCTTCCCTCCCGAACTCCCCCTTCACCCCTCCCCTTCAAATCTCCCCACCCTCATTGCTTCTCAATTTCCCCCCTCTCACTCCCCCTCCTCAAAGCGTCCTCCCCGCTTCTTCCCCCTTCCAACTCTCACCTCCATCTCCCCCAACCTTCTGCCTCGCTCTGTCCCCCTCCTCAAATAACACCTCATTGTGCCTCACCGAATCACCATCAAACCTTTTGTCCGCCCCATCCTTCCCTTTCTCCGAGCTATTCTGAAATCTCTGACACACCTTCAACAGCTCTCCCTACCTCTTCCACCTCTTCCACATCTTACCCTACCCCTCCTCCCCCCTGTTCTGTATCTGATGCTCCCCCTTCCTCTTCATTAACGGTATGGACCTCAAACATCCGGGGCCTTCGTTCAAACTTAACTGATCTCTCCATACAGGTTGCTTCTGTCAAACCAGACGTGATCTGCTTAACAGAAACTTTCCTCTTTTATGATGTCCCTGATTCCTTAGTATCTCTCCCGGGCTACTCCCTCCTCCGGTATGATAGACCTGAGCCTCGTCCTGGAGGCGGGGTTGCTATCTTTATCAAAAACTCTCTTCCTCACTCGCCCTGCACTGCACTCTCTCCACCTCACCCCCAGGAATACCTCTGGCTACGGCTTCCCCTTCGCTCCCACCTCTTGTTCATATGTGTGTTGTACCGTCCACCAAACAGTGATGACTCCATCTACATCTCGCTGTCTGATAATATGGACCAACTTCTATCTACTCATCCCAACTCTCTCTTCCTCATATGTGGTGATTTCAACTGTCATCATGCCAGTTGGCTGGGTGTGGGTACCTCTCTCACCAGCCATGGCTCCTCAGCAAAGGACTTCTGCGACTCACTGGGACTGACACAATCTGTCAATTTCCCGACCCGGATCTCAGTCAACGGAACATCTTCTCTTCTGGACTTGGTTATGACTAACTTCCCTGAAAATGTCTGCTGCTCTTCTTCTGCTCCAATCGGATCATCTGATCATGTCCTTGTTAAAGTGGACATCTCTCTGACCATCCTCAGGGAGCCTGCTCAGCGTCGACGAGTCTGGCATTTCACTCAGGCCAACTGGCACGGTCTTCAAGCAGCCATCAATCATCTGGACTGGTCTCCCATCTCTACCACCTCTGACATCAACTCATCCTGGGAATTCTTCCAAAGTAAATTGCTCTCTCTCATGCACAGATTTATCCCATCTCGTCTTCAGTTGTCATACCCTTCCTCCCGTCCATGGTACACGGAATCTTGTGGTGAGGCTGTTGCCCAGAAACAACTTGCCTTCGTCTCCTGGAAAGCAAATCCAACGGAAGGAAATCTCATTTCCTTTCACAAAGCCCGAAACAAGTGTGTGTCCACCCTCAGGAGAGCCAGGAAACAATATCTCTCCGTTCTCAAGACCGAACTCTCTTATCTGTCTCCCTCTTCCAAATCCTGATGGTGTCTGGTCAAATCCGTTTCTGGTGTTTGTTCCCCCTCCATCCCCTCCCTTACCTCAAACGGCTACACAGCTGACTCCGCACGTGAAAAAGCTGAATGCCTCAACTCTGTGTTTGCCTCTAAATCTTGTGTCCCAAACCCATCCCTCTCTGTACCCACCATACCCAGTCATACCCTGCTGCTCCTGGACTCCGTGTCCTTTCCTCCTGACAAGGTGGAAAAGTTTCTGTCAACCCTCGACTCTGATTCTGCAACTGGACCCGATGGCATCAGCCCACGGGTCCTAAAATCCTGCTCTGCTGCTCTATCTCACCCTCTCTCTGTTCTCTTCACCCTCTCTTTTGCTCAAGGTCAACTGCCATCTGCTTGGAAATCAGCCAACATCACCGCTTTGCACAAAAAAGGTGCAAAAACAGATCCTAGCAACTACAGACCAATCAGCCTTCTCCCAATTATCAGCAAAGTCATGGAATCCATCATTGCTTCGGATATGAAATCTTTCCTCTTCTCCAATGGCTTGATCTCTGATCATCAATTTGGTTTCAGACCAGGTCACTCTACTCTGGACATGCTACTTCTGCTGTCTCAACAATGGATGGAGGTCCTCAATGCCAAACAGGAAATTAGAGCTGTCTCCCTCGACATATCACGTGCCTTCGACACGGTCTGGCACCCCGCTCTGCTCACCAAACTCTCCTCCTTTGGTATCCATGGAAATCTCCACGCATGGCTGGCGGACTTCCTCTCTAGTCGTCGTCAACGTGTGGCCCTGAATGGGTTTCTCTCATCTCCTCTTCCTGTTCAGGCTGGAGTTCCCCAAGGCAGTGTTCTGGGCCCCGTGCTTTTTCTGGTCTTCATCAATGATCTCTCTGACTCTCTTGAAAATCCTCTCTTTCTCTTTGCTGATGACTCCACTCTCTGCCGCTCCATTCCTCTTCCCTCAGATCGGCAGTCTGCAGCCTCCTCACTCTCTGAAGACTTGGGCAAAATCACAGACTGGTCAAACAAGTGGAACATATGTCTTTCAATCCTGACAAATCTCACACTCTTGCTATGTCTCTCCGAAAAGATCGACTGGACAACCCTCCCATCTACTTTCTCAACAATCCTCTCCAAGAAGTTCTGTCGCTCAAGCTTTTGGGTCTCACTATCTGCCATGATCTTTCTTGGGAAAACCACATTTCCAAGTTGGCCTCCAAAGCCAGTCGCCGACTGGGCATCCTCCGTCGTGCGAAGTCCTTCCTCGGCACACCTGAGCTCCTCACCACATACAAGGCTTTCATCCGCAGCTCAATGGAATACTGTTCTCCCCTATGGGCCGGTGCTCCTGCCTCACACCTAGCTCGGCTTCACGCTGTTGAAACCAAAGCTTTCAGAATTATTGGAATCTCCCGCGATGAAGCTATCTCTGAGGGCCTTTTACTCACTCACCGCAGGCAGGTAGGTGGTCTTTCTGTCTTCTACCGACTCCTCTCCGGCCTTGCACCCCTAGCTCTCTCTGTGCTCTGCCCTCCAAATATTCCTACAGGTCGCACAAGATCTGCCAGCAACCCTCTGATGGTTAAACTGCCGAAATCTCGGCTCTCTGCTCACCTTCACTCTTTCATTCCTCCCTTTCTCCCGCCTCTGGAACAAACTCCCTCACTCCCTTCAATCCCACTCCTCCCTCCATGTCTTTAAAACAGCTGTTCACCACCATCTCTTATCTTCCCCCATCCAAAACCTTGATCTTTTCTACCCCCGCTAATTCACCCCAGATCCACCTTGTTTGAAATTCCAACTTCTTTCCTGGAAGTCCTGGCAGTGTCCATATGCTTTATACCTCTCCCACCGCCCCCTTCCCATGCCCCCCCCCCCCAAAGCCCTCGCCCTCTCTCAGATCTCTCGATGTCTCCATGTCTCTCGGCCCTTGCTCTCAAATGTTGTGTTTGTGTCCTTCCCCCTCTCTCCCCATCTTGTCTAACGCTCCCGATGTTATATGTTTTATGTGTCGGTTTGTCTTTCTGTGTGATTAATGTTCGCTCTTTCACGAGCCTCGATCTTGTATACCAAAAAAAAAAAAAAAAAAAAAAAAAAATATCCCCCTCCCCTTCCACATCCATAGACCCAATCCAATCCCCTTCACCCCACTCCAAGGGCCTCTCAAATCCCACTTCCCTTTGTTTTGTTTTTAGAATCCCCTTATCCTCACTTTATTCTCCTATCTTTCTTCCTTTCTCTTTTCTGTATTACTTTGCTTGGTTTACACAACCTTTCCTTCCCTTCCCATAATACTGTAATAAGTTGTTACAAATATATATATATATCTATCTATAATTCCAGTAATCTCTGTCTGTCTGTACGTTTGTCTGTGACCGCTGTTTCTCGACAACCACGGGTCCGATATACTTTTAACTTGCCAGGTATATTGCTGGGGACCCGAGGATGTGCCTTTTCAAGGTTTCATATTAATCGGACAATTACTTACCGAGCTATGTCCAAAAAACGATTCAACCAATCAGAGAGCAGCGAACTATCGCGTGTGCCGAACGTGGCGGACACACTCTGCCTCGGATGGCACATTTGAGAGCGTATTCATTTATTTCACGTTGGAAAACTATGTTGCCGTTAAACTATGTTTTAAAACTAATAAAACCGAATTTGCGATTCATTCGCTTTCCTGCGCGTTTGTGCACGCGATGGCGATTTCTTTACCAAACTCCGGAAGCCGTTCGCTTTGGACCAAACCATTTCATGTAAATAGAGGGGGGGGATTGTCACCACTCGCAAGCCGTTCGCTTTGGACCAAACCATTTCATGTAAATAGAGGGGGGGGATATAATTTTAGATATAGATATAGTACGGGCAATGCCCTAGTCTATCTATAATTCCAGTAATCTCTGTCTGTACGTTTGTACGTTTGTCTGTGACCGCTGTTTCTCGACAACCACGGGTCCGATATACTTTTAACTTGCCAGGTATATTGCTGGGGACCCGAGGATGTGCCTTTTCAAGGTTTCATATTAATCGGACAATTACTTACCGAGCTATGTCCAAAAAACGATTCAACCAATCAGAGAGCTTGCAGAGGGCTTTGCGAATGGACCAAACCATTCATGTAAATAGAGGGGGGGGTTCTGTGGTCGTTGCGAATGGACCAAACCATTCACATCGAATCATCGAATCACATCGAATGGACCAAACCGTTCGCTTTGGACCAAACCATTGCATGTAAATAGAGGGGGGGGGGGGTTCTGTGGTCGTTGCGAATGGACCAAACCATTCATGTAAATAGAGGGGGGGGGGGTTCTGTGGTCGTTACTGCCACGTGGTTTCAAAGTTTTTTTTTGTTGTTGTTGTTTGCACGCATGTTTTTTTGCACCCACGTACGGGCACGCCCTAGGATGTTTACACACACACACCCCTACACAAATTTTTTTTTTTTTTTTTTTTGGCAAGGAACGGGCACCCACGTACGGGCACGTCCTAGCTTATATATAGTACGGGCATGCCCTAGTATACACAAGTGTAACAAGAGTGCTTTGTTTTTCATCAATTTGAGGTGTTCAAATTTGACCTGGTTGTCATCCATTTCATGTTTGTAACCAACACCTGGGCTGGCAGGTTTACCTCGACTAGAGGTATGCACACTCTCCTCTCAGCCGTCTAGCCTTAGTTCAAATCCCAACCCAGCTACAAACCGCCATTCTGGTGTGTCACAGGTGGGGTGGTTCATTAATGTGTGTGCCGTCACTTAGATGGACGTTAAGCCGGATATCCCATCTACCAGCATTGCTTGGTGGACGTTATAGATCCCACGGTCTCCTTTGTGAAGAGTAGGTGAGTTATGACCAGTAACAGGAACAAATTCTAAGTTCTTGCCCTAACTACGTCTCGGAAGGCAATGAGAAACCACCCATTATAACCCTTGCCAAGAAACTGCTTCGGCAGCATCGACACTCTGTAACAGAGTACGGTACATCGGAAGAGAACTGACATATTCAATCACATGATCTTTACTTTAATGCAATTGGTGAAAATCATGAATGTGGCAAGTAGGATACCAAAGAGGTTGCAAAGGTGAGTAAAGTACAGTACCGGTACATGGTGTTTCAAAAAGAGTGATACAACTTTAAACGTTTATTTACAAAGAAACAGAAACCTCAGGAACATGAACCAAACATTTATTGAAAGCTTATGAAATGGTATTTTCTATCACTGATTGCTATTGCAGTAAAGTCACTGCTAGAGTTAGTGAGAGGCCAAGGTCTGAAATTGGCATTTACGCAAAAGCCTTGTAATGGACGTTCTCGATGTGCGCCCCTCCGCGGTTCAGACAGGCATTGATCCTGACTCCAAAGTTCTGTCCAACTTTCCTGTAGGTCTCAGGTGGCACTGCCTGGATGTAGTCTGACACCTCCTGCTTCAGATCATCCAGTGTGGCAGTGCGGTTGACGTAGACAGAGCCCTTGGCAGCCCCCCAGAAGCAGTAGTCCAGAGGGTTCAAGTCTCGGCTATGCGGTGCCCAGTCATGAGCGGTACCCAGGGCCACGAGGCGGTTTCTGAAGAGCTGCTGCAGGAAAGTGATGTTGTCACCAGCTGTATGCGGGGTTGCACCATCCTGCATAAACCAGGTCATGCTGAGCTGGTTTGGGGTGACCTTTCGGGCTGGATCATTATGGAACTTCTGGAGCACGGCCCGGTAGCGCTCACCGTTGATCGTCACCGTCCTGCTGTTGTCATTCTCAAACCAGTAAGGCCCTAGCATTCCCCATCTGGCATTGAAGGCACAGAAGCATGTGGTCTTATGCCCTTTCAGGTACCTCTCAGTGATCTCCTCAGGTGGTTCTGCCCCCCCAGAAAATGTTGTTGTGGTTGTTGATTTAGTGTCATACCACAGAGCTACCACTTTTGTATTCTGCTCCACTGTCAATGGCATAGTTGAGCTACGGAACTAGAAATCCCAGGGAACAAATACCACGATAACACCACAAATCCCCGAGAAGAAAAACGGTAGAGGTCAAAAACCAAAGAAACGACAGGAAGTCAAAGTTGTATCAATCTTTTTGAAACACCCTGTAATTACAGTTTGTAAGTGTATATTTTACAATGCTGTTATGGAATTAATGGAATTTTCTCGAAAATGATTGTTTGCTTCTTTAACTTTGGCCTTATCAATGAATGATTAATTATTGGATAACATGAAATAGGGATTGATATACTATCCTTGGGATAATTTCATCCATAACAAAGCATCCCATCAAGTAGGCACCAGCAAAATGGCCAAAAAAGTTTGTGCCAATAGTTTCCTTCCTCGTCCACCACGAAGCTTGAGCAAACAGTTCATGAAGGCAAATGCGGTACTTTACTCGTCACATGACCAAGCATGACACACATTAAGTTCGTTTTGCGTTTGAACGTTTCCTCATATTGCAGGCAGCCTATTTTAAGCACTCGACTCAAACACTCATTTTGTCATGTTGCTTGCACACGAGACAAGTTCTCTCGCTCGGTTAGTGTTATGGGTTGGCGACTGTGATCGGTGGACGCTTGCCACCCATGGGGGAAAAATGTTTGCTTCTTGGCTTGACCTTGAGGTCTATTCAGAGAGAAGCAAGCCGTGTGCTTCGTGCTTCCATTATAGTACATTCTTTCAGCTGGTTTATTGTTCACCGTCGCACCGCGGAGCGGACGGGGGGCTATGGTTTTCCCCTCCGTCCGTGTGTGCGTCCGTCCGTCCGTCCGTGCGTACGTGCGTCCGTGCGTGCGTGCGTGCGTACGGGCGTGCATGCTTGCGTGCGTGCGTAAGCGAAGGACCGAATTCTAATTTGGTGTGCGGGTGCAACCCACGTCAAACTCCAAGATGGCCGCCACCATGTATGTCTGAACCTTGCGAGCGGAATATCTTGAAAAATAAACGAACTACTAACTTCTAATCTGGTGTGTGGGTGTATCTACGCATAAGGAAGAAAGCTATTGAAAATTGGGTCGCCACGTCAAAATCCAAGATGGCCGCCGCCATGTATGTCTGAACCTTGCGAGCGGAATATCTTGAAAAATAAACGAACTACTAACTTCTAATCTGGTGTGTGGGTGTATCTACGCATAAGGAAGAATGCTATTGAAAATTGGGTCGCCACGTCAAAATCCAAGATGGCCGCCGCCATGTATGTCTGAACCTTGCGAGCGGAATATCTTGAAAAATAAACGAACTACGAACTTCTAATCTGGTGTGTGGGTGTATCTACGCATAAGGAAGAAAGCTATTGAAAATTGGGTCGCCACGTCAAAATCCAAGATGGCCGCCGCCATGTATGTCTGAACCTTGCGAGCGGAATATCTTGAAAAATAAACGAACTACTAACTTCTAATCTGGTGTGTGGGTGTATCTACGCATAAGGAAGAAAGCTATTGAAAATTGGGTCGCCACGTCAAACTCCAAGATGGCCGCCACCATATATATGTCTGAACATTGTGAGCGAAATATCTTGAAAAATAAACGAACTACTAACTTCTAATCTGGTGTGTGGGTGTATCTACGCATAAGGAAGAAAGCTATTGAAAATTGGGTCGCCACGTCAAAATCCAAGATGGCCGCCACCATATATATATATCTGAACCTTGTGAGCGAAATATCTTGAAAAATAAACGAACTACTAAAATCTAATCTGGTGTGTGGGTGTATCTACGCATAAGGGAGAACGCTATTGGAAATTGGGTCGCCACGTCAAAATCCAAGATGGCCGCCTTGCATCTTCCACTTTGTCAACTCACATCACTTGTTTCCCATGGATCTCCATCCAGCCACAAGTATTCTGCCTTATCACACTGCCACTTAGAGTTTTCTGTTTTCCCGTAACGATGGTTCCAGTCTTTCTACAAATAATTGAAACGGGTTGTTCTGAACTTTTCATAGATTGGCATTCTTGGAGCTTATCGATCAAGCAGATGGCTAATTATGATCAACCCCAAGCTTGATCCATACATAACATAAAGGTGTTAAATCTCCGTCAGGAGAGGGAGTATACTTCCATTGTGAGAGGTTTATTTGTAACCAGACCCGGTGGTGTGATGGTACGAGTGTCTGCTCCGAGCTTGGGAGGTCGACGGTCCACACCTCCAGGCGAGTGGTATCACAGACTTTAAAAAATGGCTGCTTGATGCTCGGTATTTAAAAAGGATAAGAGCACAGACAAACAATCATCGTACTGCCTTTGATGAGCATAATGGCCTCCTCCTGTGTTGACGTCATTATCATCACACTTTTTGGAAGAAAAAAACAACCCAGGGGGATATTGTATTTGGGTCCCATCTGCCCATTCATCCATCTGTCATACTATCACCTCCTAAACATTTGTGGCAGAAAAGAGGGGACCAACTCCATATTAATGCCCATGATTTTGGAATAAGATGTTGATGTTCGGGTGTCCACATACTTTTGGCCATCTAGTGTACCTCACAGATGTCGGGATTCCTCCAAATTTCTTTGTTTAATGTTATAAACAGCATTAGCAACTGTTTAAAAAGCGAATCATGTGTGTTTGTGGTTTATAATATTTTGCAAGCCCGGCTACGCCGCTGTTCGACTTTCGGTCTTGTTTTTGCTGGATATCCCCCACCCACCTCACCCCTGCCCCCATTGATATCTATTGAATGCTTCATCCTCGTCATCTGACTTCTTCTTTTTTGCACTGCAGAAACTCAATCATTCATGCTAAATGTTGTTTATTTTTGGGAATAATACATTGTCACAAATAAATTTTGATGACTAAAATCACACGTTAACCATCTCAGAATATCTTGAGAATTCTCGGAAACTGACCCTTGTCCTAGTCAATGGAATATTGTGGATGGAATGTTGTTTTGGTGTTGTTGGTGACAGTGTTTTTTGTTTGCTTCTTGAGTATATTAAACACGAGAAGCCTTTATGTTTCTCTGTGTCGCATGGTCGGTTGTAACACAGACTTCCAATGTGGTATGAAAAATAATTATCCTTTCTGAAGGGGACTGGACAATATGGTGAAGATGTTGCTGCTTAAGCCGTAATCCAGCTTTAACCTTCACATCAGTAGCAGCTTACATTGGTCTTAAGCTCATCACCTTTGGACATTGCATGTCAGCTGGACTCCGGATTGAGGCACACGCTCAGGAATGTGATGCTTCTTACGTGCAATTCTCCGCTGTGCAATGAGGGCTCGTATTAACACCACTTATAGTCAGGTTCACTATGTTTTTTCGTTCAAAATCATGGTAGATTAGCAAACCTATACATTTTTGGAAACGTTATTACATGGAAAATCTGAAAATCAATGTTTACATTTGCCAATTCCGACCAATTCCATTCGACCAATTCGACCAATTCGACCAATCGACCAATTCCATTCGACCAATTCGACCATTCGACCATTCGACCAATCGCTTCGATCGACCATTCGACCAATTCGATCGATTCGATTCGATTCGATTCATCGAATTCGATTCGATCGACCATTCGACCAATTCGATTTGCCAATCAATTTGACCGACCTTTGCTTGTGTGGAACGGACTGTGAAAACGATGCGGACTATATTGTCGGATACGACACACAGGACAGTGATGACGAACTCCGAATGGCATATTCTGTAATCGTGTATGTTTGATGCCATTGACTGCCTGTGTAGATGTGAAGTTATACTGACTGCATGTGTATATATGATTTTGCTGACTGCCTGTGTATGTTTGGTGATATGAATTATTGTGACACATTTTGATGTTATTAACTGCCTGTACAAAATGATAACATGTATTTGATTATGCAACTTATCGCGAATATAAAGACAGTATTTTGCAATTCAAAACCTTTGATTCGTGTCTTACCATTCCCCATAGCACTAATTTGATACTTTCATTGGATTCCTTGTCCCTGAAAATATAGGTTTAGTATATTTTAAAAAGTTTTTAGGGTAATTAGAGGCAGAAATAGAACAAAAGATGTATTTTACAGTGGCCATTTTGAAAATCCAAAATGGCCGCCATACAGGTATCTCTCCAAATGTAAACATTGATTTTTAGTTTCCTTATGCTATAGCCTTTCCAAAAATGTATAGGTTTGCTAATCTACCATGATTTTGAACGAAATATAATTTATTGACATAGTGAACCTGACTATATATGGGATCGTTTCTCTGTCTGCAGCTTTCACATGGGGATTGAAAATACGTTTCTCGGCTTCCACTGGACGAAATCGGCTGCAAATTTCAGAAAGTAAATACTTTGTGCATTGAGGTAATATGTTCCAAATTTAAGCAACGTCTGTTTCCACATTCTTGAGTTTTATTTAGAAAACCCTCAAAATCATGTTGGTGTCTGTCTGTCCATCCATCCTTCCGTCTGTCCGGCCACACAAAATGTGTTGGTTCTCATATCTCAAAGACTATACATTGAAACTAGCTGAAAGTTGGAATATACATCGGCCAACAGGTCTAGTTAATGGCTTTCGAAACAAATTAAGTGCCATAGTTTTTGCTTTAAAATTAAATATATATAAATATATATATACATAAATATATATATGAAAAATATTTATATCTATATACACACTTTATAACTCTTCAAAATATTATTAGCCAAATCTAATGTGCTGGGTTAATGGCCTAATGGATAAGGCATCAGATTCTCCAAACTGGGGAGTGTAGGTTCAAGTCCCATCTGGGTTGAATAATTTTTTTCTTCTTACTTTTTGTAGTCTTTTCCAGTATATCGTCTTGAATAATCAAAGGGAGAGGCAAAAGCTCCCCTCATTTTATATGGGATCGTTTCTCTGGATGCAACTTTAACATGGGGACTGAAAATTTGTTTCTCGGCTTCTACTGGTATATTATACATATCTTGGGTAAAATGCCAGTGGCATACAAAAGGCCCCTTTATACAAGGGTATGTGCCATGTGGCAAAGTAGAGAAAAGAAGGAACATTCAAAAAATCTTGTGTGCATGCTGTACTACCCTTGTGTTCTTAGGAGGACCCAAGAAATGCTCTTAAAAAGTTCATATAAAGGGTGCCAATTTGATTCATACACCTGCATGAAGAAGTAAATGTATTTTATTTGCCAGATGTAGGGCACCCCTTTATATGAACTTTTATAGAGCATTACTTGGTTCCTCCTCAGAACACAAGGGTAGTACAGCATGCACACAAGATTTTTTGAATGACCCTTATTTTGTATTGTTTTTGATATCTGTTTATTAATCCTCTTTGCCCTTTTCATAAATCTCTTCCAATCACTGTATCACATGTTCTCTAATTCCAAGACGCAATACTGTAAAACAAATTATTTTATTTTAAGCGTAATTGAATACACCCGGAGCTTTGAAGAAGTGCACGAGTAGAAAAACACCTCTCATTTGATTATCCCTTTTAATATCATTGTATTTAAGAAATATTGTTCATTAAAGGTTGTGAATCCATTTACACTGTTCATTGCCATTGGGCTATCATGAGGGTGAGGTTTCGTGAGAAGATGAGGTCACTGCAGTCACAGCACAGCAGTGAGGTTACAGAAAGCAGGATGCAGGAGTGTCAGGTGTACTGCCGTGTCTATGAGGGGAAAGTGCAGTAAAAGCTTTTTCCAGATCCTTAATTTGAATAAATAGCAGGAGAAGAGAGAGTTAGCATTGAAGTGGCTTCACGATATATATAGGAAATGGTCTTGCTGTTGATAAAGTTTCTTTCAGAAGGTACCAAATAGTTAGCGAAGACCACTTTGAGCCTCAGGGTTTTAAAACGGAGAAACTAACGCAGGCCATTCTAGGAGAATATGATGTGTAAAAGAAAACACTGGGGGAAGATGTGTATCCATGCATTCTTCAACATAAAGCTCAGAAGCTGACAAGAGCAGAGTGGGGAGAGCTGTTAAATGTGACACAAAAAGGTAAATGATATCATGGCAGGTGTGACCAGTCTTTGCCATAAAGGCCTGTAGCTCTTTCAAAGTTGCCATTGGCCTCTTGGTGGCCTCTCTGATCAGTCTCCTCCTTGATTGGCCATCCAGTTTGGAGGGACGACCTGATCTAGGCAAGGTCTTGGTGTTACCATATGCCTTTCACTTCTTAATGATTGTCTTCACTGAGCTCCAAGGTGATTCAAGGCCTTTGAAATATTTTTGTACCTATCCTCTGATCTGTGCCTTTCCACAACTTTATCCCAGATGTCTTTTGAAATCTCCTTGGTGCTCATGGTTGAGTCTTTGCTGTGAAATGCACTACCCAGCAGAGAAAACCTACAGGAACAGCTGATTTTATTCTGAAATAATCAGAATCACTACAATTTTAACACAGGTGTAGGCCAATTAAGTTGGTGTGTGATTTTGAAGGTGATTGGTTACACCTGAGGTAATTTACAATTGCTATTATAAGGGGGGTGGACACTTATCCAACCAAGATATTCTAGTTTTGCATATTTCATTAATTTTCTGAAATTTGTAGAATTTGTTTTTCACTCGGAAGTTGTGGGTTACGATATGGAAATAAAGGTGGAAAAGTCTGATTTAATGTAATTATTTAATTCCAGGCTATAAGGTAACAAAAGGTGAAAATTTTGAAAGGGGGTGTACATTTTCTATAGGCCCTTTATGTACTCAGGCACTCATCTCCCAAACATGATTAAAAGTAAATATCATGTTAAACTTACCCTGCGAATTGACAAGACCCAGATAAGAGCTTCCCCTCCGTGTTAAGAAGTACCCGAACCAGATACGTTGTCTCCCTCTGGGAAGCCTACCTGAATGTTGGTAATGACGGCATCGTCTTTCCGATTTCAGACTCCATTGAATAAATCACCGAGGCCGCGATGCTCACACAAGGTAATCAATCCCACAAGGTTCAAAGTCCACTCACTGACAGGGAGGTCAGGTAAAATGCGCCAACCCCAGCTGGTCCACAATGTCTTGGGTTTTTGTAGTGTGGGCTGCAAGATATCCACTTTTGGGAGAGTTGATTAGAAACTTCTCCAAATCTTTCATGGTGCAAAGGCACACCCCTTTCTCGCATGTACGTTTCAAAGTATTTTCGGCTTCTTTCAGAAGCTTTGTGAGCCACTTGAATGTTGCATTCCTTATCCAGCTTCACCAATAGACTTCGTTGCTAGGGGTTTCTGTACATGGGCGCCGAGCAGTCTGGGGTGGATTGCGTCATTTCTAAAGTTGCGCATTACAACTAAGGGGCACATTCGGTAGACAGATCCCATTTGTAGTACTAGGACAACCTGAGAAATTGCTACATAGATCTGACAACTTGGGAAAAACCGCTAATAGGGCATATTGGAAGGGTGCCTGCTCAGGAAGTGTTCAGGTTGTCTGAAGGAAATAAAAGTTTTGACCAGCCCTTGCAGTTGAGCCGCCGTTCGATGTTCATGTGGAGACTCCATCCTATCTAACATATAAAGCGCATTCTAACCACTGACTCGCTGACTGATATTCATGTTCCGGACACTGACTGAACCACTGACTGACCTTGCGGATGACGTAGAAAGACATCGAAGCCGATACACTGGGAAAAATCACAGAACCGTTGGAAAGCGTCCGTAAATGAAAATGTATGTAAAAAACCGTAAACGCATCCGTAAAAACATTAAACTCAACTGATATCTAGCAGGAGGTCGGTGATGCTTGCTTATAACCATAGAGCTTCTATTTACTATGTACCTACGTACGAGCACGGTTAGTTATCGCTTACAATGTGTAAGCATATCGCACTAGTGTATAGTCTTCCAACGTCCAGGCTCTTCCAGCCAAAGAAAGCCGCATTAAGCAACCAAGAAAAGCTACTCTAGGGAAGCCCTTTGCTGTTTCAAACCGAGATGTTAGGCACGGGTGTCAGGCACGGGTAACTTGCTGTTTCAAACCGAGATGTTAGGCACGGGTGTCGGGCACGGGTAACTTGCTGGTGTAACAAAATGTCAATTATCTGGATGAAAACCATAGACATCGGAAATTATCATGACCATTCGAGGTGTTTGGATGTTTGGCTTGTATCCACCACTGAAACGAAGGAGCTTAAAACTGCAGTTTGTGCTCACTGTGTGTAACAAATGTTTTAGGGAGTAGGGACTGTTACGGCCAACCTTTTGTTTAACATGAAAATGTGGGAATCATTATAATACTCACTGTAGGAAATAAAAATATTGACGTACTATAGGACTCAAAGATAACCAACATAATAGAGGAGGAAGTGGGTGAAAATGTACAGAGCAGTAGATAAATGGGTAGGGGAGAAGTCAATGAAGGGATGCAGGGGAGTGGGCAAAGGAGTAAATGGAAGTAGGTGAAAAGGTAGTGAGCGATGTGGATGAAGGGGATCATGGAATTGGCTGTTTGGGTTGAGTGGGAGTATGTGATGGCATACAGAAGGTAGAGATAAGGAGAATAAGAGGGAGTGCATGAAGGGATTTGAAGGATTTGTGTAAAGGGGTATAGTAGATGGTAATGGGAGCACGTCGCTGAGTAAATCGAGATCAAAGGGAGTTGGTTTTCAGACGTCAGCTACAACAGGCCATCTAGTACATATATAGTATCTATAGTATGTATATATATATATATATATTCAGGTGGAGAATTGGCAAAACTATTGGACAATTTGCCACAAGTAACTGCTGTTTCCAAGGGAACGAGCAATAAAGAATTGTGCAATCAACCCTTGGATCCAGCAGTGAGTCAATATTTATTTTATGAGATGGGAGACTCGCTCGTTTTGATAATTACATATGTAGCTGCTCTTCCCCCCCCCCTCCCACCCTCCTCCACTTGGCTCCTCCCTGGTTTATCATCCTTTCTGACCCCTCCACCTAAATCAGCATTCTCTCCACCCACAAATCAAGTGCTTCCTGAAAGTCTGACTTCTTTATTTATTATTTTTCATCCCTTAAAACTCCCTCTTCGATGTCATCCTCTGTGCTCCTTATCTTCAGTTCTTCGTCTCTATTTCTGTATCCCCCATCCCGTCCCCTCCCTCCGTTGCGTGTCCTTGCTTTTTGTTCTTGATCATTTTAAAAGTGTCGTACACTTTTCAGGCTCCTCATTTATTTCTCTTTCATCTTTTGCCTCACAGCTCAAAGGGAGAAAGGTAAAGTAATAACTTTGTTATTTGCCTGCTTTGTGTGTCTGGCACATTTTTAATTGCACAGCAACCTGCGTTGTATCTACATGTCCAAGGGTTACATTAGTTATCGGTGTCGGACTGTGGGATATTTATTGATGGATTGGACTGTTTTGCAATAGGTTTCTTTGTCTCCGTAATGCCTTCAATCCTTTGCCATTTCCACTCGGAAAGGCCGGACGTGAAGAAAGGGAAACCCTGTACATTATTCTGCTGCCGGTGCTGCCCGGTTGCCATGGCAATGATCTGTTGTCATGACGACGGGAATGACTCGCAAAGGCCTTTTTCTTCTGCTCGTGCGTCGCATCGTTGCTGACCGTTGCATTGACATTAACAGAGCGAGGCTGTGATCATGGATGGGTAGTTGCTATTGTTGCATTATCATAATTCGTCACCAAAATGACCTCCCAGTATTCCTCCGTTGATTGCAGAATTGAGAGTCGAAAATGAGCATCGGAGCCATAGCCGCATTGGAATGGTGTACGATACATACTAATCTGGGTGTCACTTGATGAATACGCTCAATTGAGATGAACTGACACGCAAACATTTGTCCCTTCCTTTTGTACCTTCAATCATCCCATCGTACTTGCCTCTTTCCCACTTAGTTGACTCGTTCAACATTTACTCATTCATTAACGTTTCATGGGGGTTTGTTGGGTGCGGCTCTGGGTGGAGTTGAATATGAGTCTTAAGCTGGCCACCCTGCTTCTGAAAATGCAGAGACGTAGGAGCCCGAAAATCATGAAAGGTTGTTGTTCAACGAGCTGCATTCCGTTGGAAATGAGACGTTATGGCAGTTTGAGTTGTGTGACCAATGCGCTGACCCGCAATCCTGTTACGTGCCGTTATTAGTACACCTGACTTGAATTGAACATGACACTTTGCTTTGGGCTGACACCACTGTATGTCGGCTTATCTTCTGTGGACACACCACATTTGCTGCTTTCTGCACATGTTTTTGTGCATGTGCAACATTTGCATTTGGCATGGTTTTGGATCTGTGCTTTATCAGGTCGTGGTTGAATGGGGAAATTATTTTTTGCTTGATTACACTCATTGTTTCTTTTTTATTATATCGTTTCTTTCATGCAGAGATTAAATTGTCTGCAATTAACAGACATATCAACGTTCCTTTTGTGCATAATTAATATTTATTAATACATACACTAACATTTCAATTGTACGCAATTAATAGATGTACTCACATTTCAACAGTACGTAATTAATAGACATTCTCACATTCCAATAGTACGTAATAGATGTACTCACATTTAATTAGTACATAATTAATAGATGTACTCACATTTCAACAGTACGTAATTAATCGACATTCTCACATTCCAATAGTACGTAATAGATGTACTCACATTTAAATAGTACATAATTAATAGATGTACTCACATTTCAACAGTACGTAATTAATCGACATTCTCACATTCCAAAAGAACATAATAGATGTACCCACATTTAAATAGTACATAATTAATAGATGTACTCACATTTCAATAGTACGTAATTAATCGACATTCTCACATTGCAATAGTACGTAATAGATGTACTCACATTTAAATAGTACATAATTAATAGATGTACTCACATTTCAACAGTACGTAATTAATCGACATTCTCACATTCCAAAAGAACACAATAGATGTACTCACATTTAAATAGTACATAATTAATAGATGTACTCACATTTCAATAGTACGTAATTAATCGACATTCTCACATTCCAATAGTACGTAATAGATGTACTCACATTTAAATAGTACATAATTAATAGATGTACTCACATTTCGACAGTACGTAATTAATCGACATTCTCACATTCAAATAGTACGTAATAGATGTACTCACATTTAATTAGTACATAATTAATAGATGTACTCACATTTCAACAGTACGTAATTAATCGACATTCTCACATTCCAAAAGAACACAATAGATGTACTCACATTTAAATAGTACATAATTAATAGATGTACTCACATTTCAATAGTACGTAATTAATCGACATTCTCACATTCCAATAGTACGTAATAGATGTACTCACATTTAATTAGTACATAATTAATAGATGTACTCACATTTCAACAGTACGTAATTAATCGACATTCTCACATTCCAAAAGAACACAATAGATGTACTCACATTTAAATAGTACATAATTAATAGATGTACTCACATTTCGACAGTACGTAATTAATCGACATTCTCACATTCCAATAGTACGTAATAGATGTACTCACATTTAATTAGTACATAATTAATAGATGTACTCACATTTCAACAGTACGTAATTAATAGACATTCTCACATTCCAATAGTACGTAATAGATGAACTCACATTTAAATAGTACATAATTAATAGATGTACTCACATTTCAACAGTACGTAATTAATCGACATTCTCACATTCCAATAGTACGTAATAGATGTACTCTCATTTAAATAGTACATAATTAATAGATGTACTCACATTTCAACAGTATGTAACTAATCGACATTCTCACATTCCATTAGTACGTAATAGATGTACTCACATTTAAATAGTACATAATTAATAGATGTACTCACATTTCAACAGTACGTAATTAATCGACATTCTCACATTCCAATAGTACGTAATAGATGTACTCACATTTAAATAGTACATAATTAATAGATGTACTCACATTTCAATAGCACGTAATAATTGTGTGCGTATCATTGAAGTACAAACAAGGCTGCAAATTTTACAGTGCATATAACAAACAATCCACATCCAAAAAATGTGCTTTTTTTTTCCACAAGAGAGATCATCGTCCCTGATGTTGAGATCGAAAAGTTTGAGGGAATGAACTTATTTGAAAGGTTTGTCAAGGGCGTATAGATGAGAGATTTCCCAGACGGTTCTTTCTGGGAGACAGAGTGAGAATAAGATTTGTCAGTGTTGAAAGACATATCCAAAATGTTTGTACAGTTCTTGTTTCTATCAAGGTTTTCAGAGAGGGAAGAAACTGCTCCTTACCTGTCTGAAGGGTGAGGGATGTTATGACGTGGCATAGAATAATCAGTGAAAAAAGAGGGGTTTGTGACAATCAGAAAGATCGTTGATGGAGATGAGAGGAGAGGAGCGAATCCCATTGAATGTGACGGACTGACTACGAGAGTAGACGAAGATAGTAAGACAGAATGCTGACTTGGAGGCCGTAGGCCGAGATTTTGGAGAGCAAAGCTCAGTGCTAAACTGAGCCAAATGGTTGACATATGTCGAGGGAGATGCCTTTGATCTCTTGGCTGAGATTCAGAGAATTTATATTCATTTTGAATGTTTGGTGTACTTTACTTTGCACGATCCTCATATGTAATCAACATTATTGTGATGGCACACCTGAATTTGAAATTAAACCTGCCAAGATGCAAGTACATATTTTTTCCGATATTCCAAAGAAGCATGTTCTCGATACAGGTGTGTCCCAAGTAATGAACGCTTTTATCATCAAGATTCCATGAAGGAAATAAATTATTGGCATTCAATGTGGAACGGCTATTGGGTGCTATATGTTTGGAACATTTCTATCACATTGGGCCTTCCCAAGTCGACTGTGGACAATGTTATTAGGAGACTAGTATAAAAGCCCGTCAAGAATGACAGGTTGGAACATTTTATTCAACGGTGCAGCCTCGTGAGCGCACCGAAGTCTGAAGCCTCGGCCTAGTGTCGGGTGTGCTTGTATCTTTTTATTTATTAGATTTATTATCCGATGCTCGCCCTTCCTCTTCATTAACGGTATGGACCTCAAACATCCGGGGCATTCGCTCAAACTTGTCTGATCTCTCCATACAGGTTGCTTCTGACAAACCAGACGTGATCTGCTTAACAGAAACTTTCCTCCTTCATGATGTCTCTGATTCCTTGGTATCTCTCCCGGGTTACTCCCTCCTCCGGTATGATAGACCTGAGCCTCGTCCTGGAGGTGGGGTTGCTATCTTTATAAAAAACTCTCTTCCTCACTCGCCCTGCACTGCCCTCTCTCCACCTCACCCCCAGGAATACCTTTGGCTACGGCTTCCCCTTTGCTCCCACCTTTTGTTCATATGTGTGTTGTACCGTCCACCAAACAGTGATGACTCCATCTACATTTCGCTGTCTGATAATATGGACCAACTTCTATCTACCCATCCCAACTCTCTCTTCCTCATATGTGGTGATTTCAATTGTCACCATGCCAGTTGGCTGGGTGTGGGTACCTCTCTCACCAGCCATGGCTCTTCAGCAAAGGACTTCTGCGACTCACTGGGACTGACACAATCTGTCAATTTCCTGACCCGGATCTCAGTCAACGGAGCATCTTCTCTTCTGGACTTGGTTATGACTAACTTCCCTGAAAATGTCCGCTGCTCTTCTTCTGCTCCAATCGGCTCATCTGATCATGTGGTTGTTAAAGTTGACATCTCTCTGACCATTCTCAGAGAGCCTCCTCAGCGTCGACGAGTCTGGCATTTCACTCAGGCCAACTGGCACGATCTTCAAGCAGCCATCAATCATCTGGACTGGTCTCCTGTCTCTACTGCCTCTGACATCAACTCATCCTGGGAATTCTTCCAAAGTAAATTGCTCTCTCTCATGCACAGATTTATCCCATCTCGTCTTCAGTTGTCATACCCTTCCTCCCTTCCATGGTACACGGAATATTGTGGTGAGGCTGTTTCCCAGAAACAACTTGCTTTCATCTCCTGGAAAGCAAATGCAATGGAAGGAAATCTCATTTCCTTTCACAAAGCCCGAAACAAGTGTGTGTCCACCCTCAGGAGAGCCAGGAAACAATATCTCTCCGTTCTCAAGACCAAACTCTCTTATCTGTCTCCCTCTTCCAAATCCTGGGGGCGTCTGGTCAAATCTGTTTCTGGTGTTTGTTCCCCCTCCATCCCCTCCCTCACTTCAAACGGCTACACGGCTGACTCCGCACGTGAAAAAGCTGAATGCCTCAACTCTGTGTTTGCCTCTAAATCTTGTGTCCCAAACCCATCCCTCTCGGTACCCACCGTACCCAGCTGCTCCTGGACTCTGTGTCCTTTCCTCCTGACAAGGTGGAAAAGTTTCTGTCAACCCTCGACTCTGATTCTGCAACTGGACCTGACGGCATCAGCCCACGGGTCCTAAAATCCTGTTCTTCCGCTCTTTCACTCCCTCTCTCTGTTCTCTTCACCCTCTCCTTTGCTCAAGGTCATCTGCCATCTGCTTGGAAATCAGCCAACATCACCGCTTTGCACAGAAAAGGTGCAAAAACAGATCCTAGCAACTACAGACCAATCAGCCTTCTCCCAATTATCAGCAAAGTCATGGAACCAAAAATTGCTTCGGATATGAAATCTTTCCTCTTCTCCAATGGCTTGATCTCTGATCATCAATTTGGTTTCAGACCTGGTCACTCTACTCTGGACATGCTGCTTCTGCTTTCTCAACAATGGATGAAGGTCCTCAATGCCAAACAGGAAATTAGAGCTGTCTCCCTTGAATTAGAGCCCTGGTGTTGGGCTAGCGGCTAGGGTGCCAGCTTAGGATTCCAAGGATCCTGGGTTTGAATCCCGGTCGATCGCTGAATTAACGCCAGGGGGGTTGACTCAGCCTGTCATCCTTCCGAGGTCGGCTATTTGAGTACCAGTTCACTGGTAATTCCCTGCTTGTCGTAAAAAGGCGACAAAAAGGGTTGGCGTCAGGAAGGGCATCCGGCCGTAAAACATTGCTTCAAAAAGGGGACCAAAAAACAACAACAACCACGGTCCCCGAAAAGGCCAACCCCCGCTTTGCGGGGAAAAATGGCCTCTAAACGGTGGTTTTTTCCCTTGACATATCATGTGCCTTCGATACGGTCTGGTACCCCGCTCTGCTCACCAAACTCTCCTCCATTGGTATCCATGGAAATCTCCACGCATGGCTGGCGGACGTCCTCTCTAGTCATAGTCAACGTGTGGCCCTGAATGGGTTTCTCTCATCTCCTCTTCCTGTTCAGGCTGGAGTTCCCCAAGGCAGTGTTCTGGGTCCTGTGCTTTTTCTGGTCTTCATCAATGATCTCTCTCTTGACGATCATCAATCGTTGAGAGAGAGGAAGACAAATGATGAATTGCGAAAGATGATGGGAATAGAGCCTGTGATTGATGCTGTGAAGAGGAACAGGTTGAGATGGTTTGGTCATGTGTTGAGGAAGGATGAAAGTGACTGGTTGAGAAGAGTGATGGAAATGAATGTAGAAGGAAGTAGAAGACGGGGAAGACCGAGAAAGACTTGGCTAAAGATGGTGGAAGAAGAAATGCGGGCAGGGGGGTTAACAAGGAGAGATGCAGAAAATAGGGCAAAATGGAGAAGATTGTCATGGGGACCGCAAGGCTAACCCCCGCTCTAGCAGGGAAAATGGCCTTTAAAATGCATGTTGTTGTTGTTGTATCAATGATCTCTCTGACTCTCTTGAAAATCCTCTCTATCACTTTGCTGATGACTCAACTCTCTGTCGCTCCATTCCTCATCCCTCAGATCGGCAGTCTGCACCCTCCTCACTCTCTGCAGACCTGGACAAAATCACAGACTGGGCAAACAAGTGGAACATGTCTTTCAATCCTGATAAATCTCACACTCTTACGATGTCTCTCCGAAATGACCGACTGGACAACCCTCCCATCCACTTTCTGAATAATCCTCTCCAAGAAGTTCTGTCACTCAAGCTTTTGGGTCTCACTATCTGCCATGATCTTTCCTGGGAAAACCACATTTCAAATCTGGCCTCCAAAGCCAGTCGCCGACTGGGCATCCTCCGTCGTGCGAAGTCCTTCCTTGGCACACTTGAGCTCCTCACCACATACAAGGCTTTCATCCGCAGCTCAATGGAATACTGCTCTCCCCTCTGGGCTGGTGTTCCTGCCTCACACCTAGCTCGTCTTCACGCTGTTGAAACCAAAGCGTTCAGAATCATTGGAATCTCCCGCGATGAAGCTAACTCCAAGGGCCTTTCACTCACTCACCGCAGGCAGGTTGGTGGTCTTTCCGTCTGCTACCGACTCCTCTCTGGCCTTGCCCCCCCCCAGCTCTCTCTGGGCTCTGTCCCCCAAATATTCGTACAGGTCGCACAATATCTGCCTGCAACCCTCTTATGGTTAAACTGCCAAAATCAAGACTCTCTGCGCACCTTCACTCCTTCATTCCTCTTTTCTCCCGCCTCTGGAACAAACTCCCTCACTCTCTTCAATCCCACTCCACCCTCCAGGTCTTTAAAACAGCTGTTCACCACCATCTCTTATCTTCCCATATCGAAAACCTTGATCTTTTCTACCCCCGCTAATTTCACCCCAAATCCACTTTTTTGAAATACCAACTTCTGTCCTGGAAGTCCTTGGTGTCCTTGTGTTTTATACTTCTCCCCCCCCCCCCCCTTCCCACGCCTCCTCCCCCCAAGCCCACTCCCTCCCACACATCTCCCTGCTCTCAAATGTTGTGTTGTGTCTGTGTGCTTCCCCTTCTCTCCCCATCTTGTCTTCCACTCCCTCTTTTTATATATTTTGTTTGTCTGGTTGATTTGTTTGTGAAATAAATGTTAGCTCTTTCACGAGCCTCGATTCAGTATACAAAAAAAAAAGAAAAAGATGTCCTACAGATGTAAATGAACACTCCTTTTACTCTGCGCATGTTGCACATCACGTGGAGTGAATTTCACCTCCCTGCACCTTGTATTTATTTTGATTTAAAAAAAAAACGCTTCTGTACACCGCCCTTGTGGCTCAATTTGCAAGCCACCTTCTACAATTCCAATAGAGGAGGCATAATTATTATTTAATGGAAGATGTTTTTCGAGTTTATTTTATCGTCAAAATATAGACCGTAGTGAACACACATTCGTGTTCAATGATTGGCTTTTAAAACCCGACTCAAATCGTCCTTATGAAGGGGGACAGACATCTGTACAAAGAAACAGACATTGTGTTTTATATGGTAGTAAAGCGCGGCGTTACGCGCGCTGCTTGCGAGCAAGGAGGAAGCGGACAAGCGGTAACTTATAAGCGTCTTTATTTCAGGAGCTCACTGTAACACTGGCGCGCTCCGGGCTGCGCGCCCGGTGTATATCATGAGGCCACGCCTACCCCTCGGGCGTGGCCACCGCCCACTTGGTGCGCGGAATGATGTCACCACGCCAGTGGGCTTTTGTGTCCGCCACACGTGCCCCCCCAGAATTCCCGCGCACCTGGAGGGCCAGTTTGCGGGGCAGACGAATGACCCGGCCGAAGCGCCCCCTGGCGATCGGCGGCGTCCGGGGTGCAGGGATGCCAGGTGGGATGCTGCTGGCTGCCCCTGGGATGGGTGCAGGACCGGGGGGCGGCGTGGCGGCGGGGCTGGGCGGTGCCGGGGGTCCGCCCGCAGGGGGGCGGCCCCGACGTGGGGGTCGGGGCACTGGCGGTGGATGGTCCACGTCGAGGTGGGCCGGCTTGAGGCGGTCTACCGAAACGCGTTCAGGAGTACCGCCGATGTCCAGGGTGAAGTGCTTCGCCCCGGTCTCCAGCACGCGGAAAGGCCCGTCGTATGGGAGCCGCAGTGGTGTCCGGTGGGCATCGTGGCGGACGAAGACGTACTCCGCCGTGCGAAGCTCCGGGGCGACGTGCGTCGGTGGGTGCCCGTGGCATGCCGTTGGCACCGGGGCGAACCTCTGGGCGGTCTCTTGCAGAGCGGAGCGCTGCTGTGCCGCGGCCCATGGTGCCGTGGAGTTGGGGAGGAACTCGCCCGGCACCCGCAGCGGTTGCCCGAAGACCAACTCCGCCGCGGATGCGCGCAGGTCCTCCTTGGGCGCCGTCCGGAGGCCCAGCAGGACCCAGGGGAGCCTGTCGACCCAGCCGCCGTCGTGGAGGGTGGCCCGGAGCGCGGCCTTCAATGAGCGGTGAAATCGCTCACACAGGCCATTAGCCTGGGGGTGGTAGGCCGTGGTTCGGTGCAGCCGGACCCCGAGCCCCTGCGCGACCGCCCCCCAGAGCTCCGAGGTGAACTGGGGGCCGCGGTCGGACGAGATGTCTGAGGGGGCGCCGAACCGGGCGACCCAGGTGGCAATGAAAGCCTGCGCGACATCGGCCGCCGTTGTCGACGCCAAGGGCACGGCCTCCGGCCACCGGGTGGTGCGGTCCACCATGGTGAGGACGTAGGTGAAACCCCGCGAGGGGGGCAGAGGTCCCACCAAGTCCACGTGGACGTGGTCAAACCGGCGTTCCGGCACCGTGAACGGGGCCAACGGGGCCTGGGTGTGCCGGTGCACCTTGGCGCGCTGGCACGCGAGGCACGTCCTGGCCCAGCCGCGGACGGCCTTCCGGAGGCCATGCCAGACGAACTTGTCGGCGATCAGCCTTTGGGAGGCCCTCGCGCCCGGGTGGGACAGGCCGTGGATGGCGTCAAACACCTGGCGCTGCCAGCCCGCGGGCATGATGGGGCGAGGACGCCCGAGGGAGACGTCGCACAAGAGGGCCGCGCCCGCGCCGTCGAACGCCACCTCGGTGACGCGGAGGCCCGTGACGGCGGTCCGCAAGGCCTGGACATCGGGGTCAGCGGCCTGGTCCGCTGCCATCCGGGCATAGTCGATGCCGAGGTGGACTGCGTGGGCGACGGCCCCGGAAAGGCAATCCGCCACCGGGTTGTCCTTCCCCGCGACGTGCTGGATGTCCGTCGTGTACTCGGACACGGCCGAGAGGTGACGCTGCTGCCGGGCCGACCACGGCTCGGTGACCTTGCCCATCGCGAAGATCAGCGGCTTGTGGTCGACGAAGGCAGTGAACGCACGGCCCTCGAGCAGATGGCGGAAGTGCCTGACCGCCAAGTGAAGCCCGAGCAACTCGCGGTCGAAGGTACTGTAACGGCGTTCGGGCGGGCAAAGCTGCCGGCTAAAGAACGCCAGCGGTTGCCAAGCTCCATGCACCCATTGCTCGTGCACCGCGCCCACCGCGTAGTCCGAGGCATCGGTGGTGAGGGCGATCGGTGCATCGGTTGCCGGGTGCGCGAGCATGGTGGCGTTAGCCAAGGCGAGCTTCGCGCCCGTGAACGCCTTGTCCATCTGCTCGGTCCAGGTAACGTCGCCTTTGCCCGGCTTACCTCGGAGAGCTTCGTGCAGGGGGCGCAGGAGCTGGGCGATACGGTGCAGGAACCGATGGTAAAAGTTCACCATGCCCAGGAACTCCTGCAGCCCTCTGATCGTGCGGGGGCGCGGAAACCCCTTCACCGCCTCCACCTTGGCCGGCAGGGGGACGGCTCCGTGCCTGGTGACACGGTGCCCCAGAAAATCGATTATGGCGGCGCCGAACCGGCACTTTGCGGGGTTCACAATCAGGCCATGCTGGCCCAGGCGTTCGAAGAGCGTGCGGAGGTGGCGTAGGTGCTCTTCGCGGGACGCACTGGTGACGAGGATATCGTCCAGGTAGACGTAGACAAAATCCAAGTCACGCAGGACGCTGTCCATCAGTCGCTGGAACGCCTGAGCCGCATTCTTCAGACCGAAGGGCATGCGCAGGAACTCGAAGAGTCCGAATGGCGTGATGACCGCCGTCTTCGGGACGTCCTCCGGCCTGACGGGGACCTGATGGTAGCCGCGTATGAGGTCCACCTTCGAGAAGAAGGACATGCCCGCCAAACGGGCGGAAAAGTCCTGAATGTGGGGGACGGGGTAGCGGTCGGGAGTCGTGGCGTCATTGAGACGGCGATAGTCCCCGCACGGTCGCCATCCCCTGCCGGGCTTCGGCACGATGTGCAGCGGCGACGCCCAAGCGCTCTCTGAGCGCCGAACGATGCCGAGTCGCTCCAGGGTAGCGAACCCCGCTTTTGCCACCGCCAGCTTCGTCGGCTCGAGGCGGCGTGCCCGGACGTAGACCGGTGGCCCGACGGTGGGGATGTGATGGGCCACCCCGTCCTTGACGGCCCCCGCCGAGAAGGTGGGCCGCGTGAGGGCCGGGAAGCCGGCGAGGAGGCGGGTGAATGCGTCCGCTGCCGGAAGCGTACAGAGCAACGTGGCCGGAACCGAACCGTTCGGCAAGCCGCTTGGCAAGCCGCTCGTTGAGCTGGGCAACGCACAAGCGAGCGAGCTGAACGTCTCGGCCTGGACAAGACGTCTGCGCTTGACGTCGACCAGGAGCCCATTAGCGCACAGGAAGTCCGTGCCAAGCAGTGCCATGGGCACGTCGGCGGTGACGAACGTCCATCGGAAAACCTGCCCTCCGAACCGCAGAGAGAGGCAGCGTTTTCCGTACGTATGGATGGGCGTCCCGTTCGCGGCAAGCAGCGCGGGGCCCCCACCCGCGGCGTGCTTGTCTGACGTGCCGGCGGGAACGACACTCACCTGCGCTCCCGTGTCGCACAGGTAACGGCGCCCAGAGAAGGTGTCCGTTATGAACAGCAGGCTGCTCGAACGGCTGGCACTCATCGCCACTATTGAGCGCCGGCCCAGGCATTTCCCGACCTGTTGAAGGAGCATGGCGGATGACACTGCCGAGCTTCGTGGCCGAACTTGGCGTGGAACCAGCACCAGGTGGTGGAGCTGGAGGAGCGCGGCTGGCTCCGCCAGGCCGGTGGAGTTGGCGGGTTTCCCCGCGGTGGCGGTTTTCGCCGCGGCGGTGGGCGGGGCGTGGCGGCGGTCACGAGGTGCGTATCAGCATGCTGCGTATGCTGTATAAGCTGATGCTGTGGATCAGCAGCATCAGCAGCAGCATCAGCAGCATCAGCCACGAGGGCCGTGACGGCCACGCCGACTCTCGCCCGCGTGTCCGAAGCGGCGAAGTACTTGTCCGCCTCGGCTGCCAATGCTCGGGGTTCCGTTAGCCCGGTCCCGGCCAACGCGAGGCGAACCTGCGCTGGAAGTTGGCGACGGAAAAGCGCCCGGAATAGAGAACCGGGGGCTTCGTCGCCCAACAGTGACAGCATATGGTCCATTCGGACCGACGGGCGTGTGTCACCGAGCTCGGGGAGATCCAGGAGGCGGTCGGCCCGTGCGTCGTCCGTGAGGCCGAACGTGGCTAGGAGTAGCCGCTTGAGTGCCTCGTACTTGTGGCCGTCCGGTGGGTGGCGAAGGACGGACACAACTCGAGCGGCCGTGCCGGGCCCGAGGGAGGCGACGACGTGGCAATAGCGCGTGTCATCGCCGGTGAGGCGCCGAAGCTGAAATTGGGCTTCGGCCTGGACGAACCAGACTTCGGCCTGAGCCTCCCAAAATTCGGGAAGTTTGATGAAGTTGGCCATGGCAATGGCGTCGCGTGTGGAAGGATCGCTCCGGCAGATCCAACGTCAAGGGGGTCACCAGTAAAGCGCGGCGTTACGCGCGCTGCTTGCGAGCAAGGAGGAAGCGGACAAGCGGTAACTTATAAGCGTCTTTATTTCAGGAGCTCACTGTAACACTGGCGCGCTCCGGGCTGCGCGCCCGGTGTATATCATGAGGCCACGCCTACCCCTCGGGCGTGGCCACCGCCCACTTGGTGCGCGGAATGATGTCACCACGCCAGTGGGCTTTTGTGTCCGCCACAGTAGATGTTTAAAATAGTAGAAGACAAAACTTGCACGGCAGGCGGTAGAGCGAATACCTCCATCAGGCTGAACAGTTTACAGTTTGCATCCCATTGATAGGCCAGACCTGGAGCCGGACATGAACCAAAATCTAATTGTTTCGTCTGAATCCGTCCACAAAGTTCTGAAATATCATCCTAAATATCGTTTTTGGCCCTATCTCTCAATGGTGTAGAATCACTTAACAAATTCTCATATCAGGATCCGAATCTTCGCCAAAATCTAATAATTTCGTCCTTTTCACACACCCAACTTGTACACCAAATGTCGTCTGAATCCGTCCACAACTTTTTGAGATATCCTCACAGACAAACAGACAGACAGAGGTGAAAACATAACCTCTGTCCACATTTGGTGGCAGAGGTAATTATTGACAACTAGCAGAAGTACCCGGCATTGCCGGGCGGGGGAGGGGAGGGGAGGGTAAGGGGAGGGGAACGGGGGGGGGGGAGCGAGCCCCTTGGCAAAGCGAGCGATTTTTTTTTTCATAGCGTCATAGAGATTTTTTTTTTCATAGCGTCATAGCGTTCATAGCGTTTCATAGCTTCATAGCGTCATAGCGATTTTTTTTTTCATAGCGTCATAGCGTCATAGCGTTTCATAGCGTTTCATAGCGTCATAGCGATTTTTTTTTTCATAGCGTCATAGCGTCATAGCGTTATAGCGTCATCACGTGATCGCTCTGAGCGAATCATCGCCCACCTGCGCTGATTCCGTTGATTCCGTGCGCTGAAATGCGCTGAGGTAAATATGAATAAAAAATATGGATCGTCAAATATTTGGAGTTCGGCCATGTTCGTCCCAGGCTCAATGGCCATGTCTATGTCAAATATCAAGCACGTAAGCCTCTCCGTTTAGGAGTCTGTCGGTAACATTACACACACACACACACACACACACACACACACACACACACACACACACACACACACACACACACACACACAAACTGTGTTTTATATATATAGATTAAGACCAGAAAACCTTAAAACATGTAATGATGTGATTTTATTTTTTCTTTCCAGGAGTGAGGCTCATGCAACAGCAAGATAGAATTGACAGTGCGATAAACATCAAGGGAATGAATGAATGAATGAACAGAGAAAGAGGGAGGGGAGGAAACACAGAACCTAGCAAGATGGTTGAGTTGAGAAAGGTTATCTATCTAAATATCGATCTATCTATCCTCTTTGGGCCAAGTGGCCCGGAAGGCTGCTGAAAAGGTTAATGGGGTAAATAAAGATCACGTGTCAGAATTGGGGATGATATGAGGTGGCGGTGCATTGCTTGCGTGAAGCCCTGCAGGGGAGAGTGTGACAGAACAACCTCTGGAAAGTGGTTCCATAGATGGGAGAAGTGAGGAATAAAGGACTTGAGATGTGCAGTGAGCCTGGATTTTGAAAGTTTAACCAGTCGGGGGTTACTGGAAGAATGCATGCCTCCTGGAGTTGCTGTGGAGGGTCAGAGGACTTTTTTTTTTTTTTTTTTTCTTTTTTTTTTTGTGTATACAAGATCGAGGCTCGTGAAAGAGCGAACATTAATCACACAGAAAGACAAACCGACACATAAAACATATAACATAGGGAGCGTAGACAAGATGGGGAGAGAGGGGGAAGGACACAAACACAACATTTGAGAGCAGGGACCGAGAGACATGGAGACATCGAGAGATCTGAGAGAGGGCGAGGGCTTTGGGGGGGGCGGGCGTGGGAAGGGGGCGGTGGGAGAGGTATAAAACATATGGACACTGCCAGGACTTCCAGGAAAGAAGTTGGAATTTCAAACAAGGTGGATCTGGGGTGAATTAGCGGGGGTAGAAAAGATCAAGGTTTTGGATGGGGGAAGATAAGAGATGGTGGTGAACAGCTGTTTTAAAGACCTGGAGGGAGGAGTGGGATTGAAGGGAGTGAGGGAGTTTGTTCCAGAGGCGGGAGAAAAGAGGAATGAAAGAGTGAAGGTGAGCAGAGAGCCGAGATTTCGGCAGTTTAACCATCAGAGAGTTGCTGGCAGATCTTGTGCGACCTGTAGGAATATTTGGGGGACAGAGCACAGAGAGAGCTGGGGGTGCAAGGCCGGAGAGGAGTCGGTAGAAGACAGAAAGACCACCTACCTGCCTGCGGTGAGTGAGTGAAAGGCCCTCAGAGATAGCTTCATCGCGGGAGATTCCAATAATTCTGAAAGCTTTGGTTTCAACAGCGTGAAGCCGAGCTAGGTGTGAGGCAGGAGCACCGGCCCATAGGGGAGAACAGTATTCCATTGAGCTGCGGATGAAAGCCTTGTATGTGGTGAGGAGCTCAGGTGTGCCGAGGAAGGACTTCGCACGACGGAGGATGCCCAGTCGGCGACTGGCTTTGGAGGCCAGCTTGGAAATGTGGTTTTCCCAAGAAAGATCATGGCAGATAGTGAGACCCAAAATCTTGAGCGACAGAACTTCTTGGAGAGGATTGTTGAGAAAGTAGATGGGAGGGTTGTCCAGTCGATCTTTTCGGAGAGACATAGTAAGAGTGTGAGATTTGTCAGGATTGAAAGACATGTTCCACTTGTTTGACCAGTCTGTGATTTTGTCCAGGTCTTCAGAGAGTGAGGAGGCAGCAGACTGCCGATCTGAGGGAAGAGGAATGGAGCGGCAGAGTGTGGAGTCATCAGCAAAGAGATAGAGAGGATTTTCGAGAGAGTCAGAGAGATCATTGATGAAGACCAGAAAAAGCACGGGGCCCAGAACACTGCCTTGGGGAACTCCAGCCTGAACAGGAAGAGGAGATGAGAGAAACCCATTCAGGGCCACACGTTGACGACGACTAGAGAGGAAGTCCGCCAGCCATGCGTGGAGATTTCCATGGATACCAAAGGAGGAGAGTTTGGTGAGCAGAGCGGGGTGCCAGACCGTGTCGAAGGCACGTGATATGTCGAGGGAGACAGCTCTAATTTCCTGTTTGGCATTGAGGACCTCCATCCATTGTTGAGACAGCAGAAGCAGCATGTCCAGAGTAGAGTGACCTGGTCTGAAACCAAATTGATGATCAGAGATCAAGCCATTGGAGAAGAGGAAAGATTTCATATCCGAAGCAATGATGGATTCCATGACTTTGCTGATAATTGGGAGAAGGCTGATTGGTCTGTAGTTGCTAGGATCTGTTTTTGCACCTTTTTTGTGCAAAGCGGTGATGTTGGCTGATTTCCAAGCAGATGGCAGTTGACCTTGAGCAAAAGAGAGGGTGAAGAGAACAGAGAGAGGGTGAGATAGAGCAGCAGAGCAGGACTTAGAGCAGAGGGAGCAATATTGGAGAATAGATGATAGAAAACAGAGAGACCTGCCTGCGATGTGAGAGCAATATACCTTGTGCTTCGGCCTCATTATGGGAGATTACAATAATTTTGAGAAATTTAGTTTGCGCAGAATCTAGGAGACGCAGATGTGATGCTGGAGCGACAGCCCATAGCAGTGAGCGATACCCCATTGAGCTACTGACAATGGCCTTGTTGACTGTGAGTAGCTCTGATTTTCCAAGGAAAGACTTGGATTGACGGAGTATGCCCAGGAATGGCTTTGTGGCTTTGGAGGTTAGCTGAGTAATGTGGTTGGGCCAGGAAAGGTCATGGCTGATAGTGAGGTCAATAAGTTCAAGAGTGTGAACCTCTGCCAGTGGATTTTATGTGCTTATACAGTTGGTGGTGTCCTTCTACTCTCTGGGCCACGCATCTGAACTGCCATGGAAGTCAAACCCATATGTGAGGTTATTGCAACAAGGTTTTTTTTCTCTCTCTGCCACCAAGCTGCTCTGATGAAAGGTTTTCTAAATTATGCTACATTTGTCTACATAATAAATGAAGAGGCAAATCATTCCCTCCACCAATTTTAAGCTGAGCAAACAGACAATGGATCCATCTGTCCATTGCGAAACCGAGATTGAGGTAAGAATCCTGATTCCCTTCCGCAAAACTCCAAAATGAGCATCATGAAAGACGTGGAATGAAGCCACTTTTATACTCTTATAAAAACAATTAATCACCTTGTAAACCTGACAATGTCTACCTGTTATTCAATACTTGTAACAAAGTTGAGGACTTGAAGTCACATTTTACATAACGCAGAATTTCGTTCTTTTTAAATACATTTTAAATAATGGAGTGCGATGTTTTTGTTGAATACCAGAAGAGAAAATAAATCTAATCATGAATGTTACCAGAAGTCTTTTTTTTTTTTTTTTGTATACTGAATCGAGGCTCGTGAAAGAGCTAACATTTATTTCACAAACAAATCAACCAGACAAACAAAATATATAAAAAGAGGGAGCGGAAGAAAAGATGGGGAGAGAAGGGGAAGCACACAAACACAACATTTGAGAGTAGGGAGATGTGTGGGAGGGAGAGGGCTTGGGGGGAGGAGGCGTGGGAAGGGTGGGGGGGGGGCGGGGCGGGAGAGGTATAAAACACAAGGGGACCAAAGACTTCCAGGACAGAAGTTGGTATTTCAAAAAAAAAAGTGTAGGATTTTGGGTGAAATTAGCGGGGGTAGAAAAGATCAAGGTTTTGGATGGGGGAGGATAAGAGATGGGGGTGAACATCTGTTTTAAAGACCTGGAGGGAGGAGTGGGATTGAAGAGAGTGAGGGAGTTTGTTCCAGAGGCGGGAGAAAAGAGGAATGAAGGAGTGAAGGTGAGCAGAAAGAAACAGACTTGACAGAACTGGAAAACTAGTTATAATAACTGTTACTTCCGGTAGATGTGCGACCAGCCACTCTTGCACATACACCTTCCATTTATACGTCCACGTTTCTCCAAATTTCCCTCAAGAGAGTATTAAACAATGCTAACGACCATTATGGATGAGGGTTGTGCATCGAGTATAGGTCACAATTGGGCCGTAAGGATGTCGGGGGCAATATCGCATGTCACGCTTGAAGCCATGCCAGGGAGAAATCACATGTCAGAATGTCAATCTCAGAATGGTATCCGGACATCGCTACGCAGCATCATTGTCCAAATGTGGTTGGCTTCGTGCTGCTTGAGTCCTAGTCTGTTCGATTTTTCTTGTGGTATTTCTTATCTCATTGTACAGTATTTTAAATTGCTCTGAGGTGGTTTAATTTGTTGTTCCTGGTGGAAGGTCTCTTATGGTATTAGGTGTGTCACTACTAAGGTATGCACTGGAGAGGCACAAAGCAGTTTGTGTTTCTCATGGCGTGGACTGCTTGGTTGACGTATGGTGGTATATCGATAGCAACTTCATGGTGTACTGCCTTGTAGAACGGTATGAACCTACTTAGCTGTCGTCGATGTTGCAACGAAGGCTATACCTGATCGACATATGAGGCAGTGAGGCCCCAAGATGCAAGTTATAAACAATCCATATGCAGTCCACATATAATCTGATGGCTAGAAAAATGGGACAGGAAATGGTATCATGCGTAACATCATTAATGGTAACATCATTCATGCGTAAAGACTCATTTAAGCACCTTTATTAGCTAAAGGTCATTGAGGCCTAGCTAGCAGCGTGCCCATAGGCTGGGCTAGTTCAGGCAGCTGATGAGATAAGCATAAAATGCCTTAGGAGCATCAGATTTCCTCCAAATTGCTTGCATTTTAGTGTTAAACAACAACAGCAACTGTTAAAAAGGTAATCTTGTATTGGACGTAACTTACTAAACAGTTTGTGGTTATATTATTTTTACTTCCGGTAGGTGTGTGCCCCATGAACCACCATGATAAGCTATTTATACACCTTGACACAGCATTTGTTCAAGGTGGAAACCCCCTTGTGGAGGGGAGCAAATATAGTGGCTACAACCTCCATCATGTGACCCCTAGTCCCCCTGCTAAGTTTGGTTAAGATTGGATAAGCAACAACTGAATGTATCGCAGTCAAATATACAGACAAACACCAAATTGTGAATGATGATTAGTCTTAATGGGACAATCATCTCTTTTCTGCTCAATTATAATGTGATGAGCATTATACTTTACTTATAACCTGTTTATTCTGATACAGGGTTGCCTTTTCTCTCCACACAGGGCTCAAACTCTTTGGAAGGGGGTGTGTGCATTGGAAACCCGAGAGATGGCAGGGAAGACGAGCGAGTTGGAGCAGTTGCGACAGGAGGCCGAGCAGCTAAAGAACCAAATAAGGGTATTAATAAAGTCTTCCAGCAAGATTTAGTTGCTAAACAGCCACCATTACATGTTAACAACCAGCCTTCAACTTGAGTAGAAGTTTGATAAGATGACTTGCTACTTTCTCTCTGCTCTGTTTCTCTTCAGGATGCCAGGAAAGCATGTGGCGACACAAACCTGGCACAGGTAAGAGAGCATTTAAGAACCTGTGTGGCAGCACACAGAATAGAGTTTGGGATCGGTGGTAGAGATCTGCGCATTGCAGCAATATTATGGCGCATTGAGGTGGCAGATGATGCTTTCCCTTGACTGTGCGCCATATCCGGCAGGTAACATCTAATATGGACCCTGTGGGGCGCATTCAGATGCGTACACGGCGCACGCTGCGTGGGCATCTAGCGAAGATCTATGCGATGCACTGGGGTACCGATTCCAGGTAATTTATAGCAATGTCCTGCCTATTGACCATGGTACACGGAACACATAACTGGCTCATAGTTTACAAATAACCCAAGACCCCATCCCCAAGGCTCCTCCATATCCACCCTATTCCATACTTCCTAAGCTAACTGTCAAACAAACCTGAAATAGATTTTAATGAATGTATTAATATCTGATTATCTAAAGATTACTCCTTCATTTTTCTCAACTTGACACTTTGTCGTTCACACTTCATTCCACCTCTTTTATGTCAACCTCTTTAGGCTGCTTGTCAGTGCCTCTCAAGATGGCAAGCTCATCATCTGGGACAGCTACACGACCAATAAGGTTGGGTGTCATTCTTCTGCTTCTTTTGTATGCTGCACATTGCTGTGGATAGCATCATTTTGCTGTGGGGAACAGCAGTACCGCTTATGCAGTGCCCCCCTTTAGGTTGGAGCAGATGCGGGATCTTTAATGTCCACCGCCAACCAATGCCAGCAGACAGGAATGCCTAGTTTAACGTCGATCCGAGGGATGGCACAAACATTAATGAATCACACTGCCTGCGTAACACCACAGTGACAGTTTACATGCGTACCTCTTATACCTGGTAGCCTAAGGTTGGGTGTGATGGTTGAGCAGTTGAGCCTAACTCAACTTGGTAATATTCACATTGGCCTGTGTATTGTTCCCATCGAAGCACTTAGCTCATCATGCTGGGATATTAGGTACAAATCATATTTACTACAACTGGTGAGGTACCCATGCTACGCACAGGTGGGAGGCAAGAAGCAAACAGACAATGCAGAAACGGCGAATGCTAAAGCATGAAACCAATAAATTCCACATTCCTGTGTCGCACGTCAGACATGGACAGCAAGTTCGTGAAGGATTTACATGAAAAACGTACCCGTTCACAAATAAACGGGTACGTTTGTTCCATACCCAGTCAATGGCGAATCTGCATATGGTGATCCGCGAATATCACGCTTAGAACGTAAAACGTCACGGCATTTCGTCATTCACTTGAACTCGATATCTCTTTTTTCATTCCAAACAGCATAACTCCAACACAAATCAAATAGCATTAATATAAAAAATAAACTTTTAACAACATTCGTGACATAAACAAATATTTAAATCCTGATGTGAAGTTCCATACGGTTGGGTGAACACAATTACGAATTCAAAATCGTAATTGTATTCACTCAATTCCAATCATCAATTGATCCTTTAACAAAATACTGTTTTAAATGACGGTTGTATTGGGATATTATCAAACCAGCTCATTGCCGGCATCTGTCCACTTCCGCATTCACGGCAGGTTCGTAATTCTCATCAAAATCTAAACAGTATTTGTAGAATTTCAATAAAAGCCACATCACTGTTCATATCAGGAAATATTATTCCATTGTGTTTGGAAAAATTGGAAAATTGGAAAAACAATATAGCCTATTTTACTCCAGGGGGTCCCAGGATTACCCACCCAAAATATCGTTGCGATCGGTTCAGCCGTTTTTGCGGTACCTGTGAACCGACGGACGGACAGACGGACATTTGGTGAATTATCGTAAGATGATTTGTGCATTCACCTAATGTCTGCAGCCAAATCATCTATTACTAAAAATGGGGAAGAAGACGTGAGAATTGGAGCTTAATGTAGCGGCTCCAATGGTAACATTTATTATTCTACTAGCAGAAGTACCCGGCATTGCCGGGTGGGGGAGGGGAGGGGGAGGGAGGGAGAAGGGGAGGGGAAGGGGGAAGGGGAGGGGAGGGGAACAGGGGGAGGGGAGGAGAGAATAGGGGGGAGGGGGAGGGGAGGGGGGAGGGGGGGTTGAGGAGGGGAGGGGGGGGGTTGGGGAGGGGAGGGGGGGGAGGGGAGGGGAGGGAGGGAGAAGGAGGGGAGGGGGGAGGAGGGTGAGGGGAGGGGGGAGGAGGGTGAGGGGAGGGGGGGAAGGGGGAGGGTAAGGGTGGAAGGGGGAGGGTAAGGGTGGAAGGGGGAGGGTAAGGGGGGAAGGGGAGGACGGGGGGGGGGGGAGGGGAGGTAACATTACATTACACACACACAAACTGTTATGTTTGATTAATGTTCGCTCTTTCACGAGCCTCGATCTTGTATACAAAAAAAAATAAAAAAAATAAAAAAATGGTCTGGCGGCGGGGATGGAACATCACGTGATCGCTCTGAGCGAATCAGCGCGCTGCTTTGCCACCGGCTCAGATTCCGTGTATAATATTCCTCGCTGAAAAAAAATCTATGTGAAACATGCTACTATCTATGCTAAATCATGCTAAATCATGCTAAATGCTAATCATGCTAAAATCTATGCTACTTGCTGTGAGTTGATGGCGGCAAGGAACATCACGTGATCGCTCTGAGCGAATCAGCGCGCTGCTCTCCCACCACCTCAGATTCCGTGTATAATATTCCTCGCTGAAAAAAAATATGGATCTAAAGATGAAAGAAAAAAAAAACCTATGTGGTGTGAATGGCAATGTCCCTCGCTGAAATGTGAAAAAACGCAATCGCTTTTCGCTCTGAATTACGTGCGAACGCGTAACTGTGAGTTTATGGCGGCAAGGAACATCACGTGATCGCTCTGAGCGAATCAGCGCGCTGCTCTGCCACCGCCTCAGATTCCGTGCATAATATTCCTCGCTGAAATGCGCTAAGGTAAAAATATGGTAAAAAAATATTATGAAATTTTTTTTTTTAGGTCGGCATGTTCTTCCCAGGCTCAATGGCCATGTCTATGCCAAATATCAAGCACGTGAGCCTCTCCGTTTAGGAGTCTATCGGTAATATTACACACACACACACACACACACACAAACTGTGTTTTATATATATAGATGATAGCAGTAACCTTTTAAAGGGACACCAGAGGAGCACACACAATTATATATAGTGATACTTTGTTAAGCAATAGAAACCATATGAAAGTATACAGAAGAAAGACACACACACTTGTTTCCACAGAAACAAGAAAGAGCAATCAGAGATTGCAGACCCAGGACGTGTTTTCAGTGATTTTTAAGGCTTTTGTAGTAAAACAAATATGGCGGCCGAACCACGTGACCAATGACATCTTTATTTTTTCTCCACCAATGATGATGCTCAAGAAATTTCATCTTGATCGGATGACGTTTTGTACTTGTCGAATTATGATGCCATAATGGAGGCACCTATGACATCATCATTAACATATTTTATTCCCCATGGAGAGTTCTTTACAATGAGCCATGTCTCAATTTTTTCTATATAGCGCTTTTGGAGATATAGAGGTGCAAAGTTTTTCGGTTTTTCCAAGATGGTGTCTGGACCACATGACCAATGACGTCATAATTATGACTAAATAATTATACAGGTGGAGTTCCACCTATGGTGAAAATTTCCTGTCAATCAGACGAACAGTTGCAGAGAAAATCATATTTAATCTGTGCGGAAAAACAAACAAACAAACAAATGAAAAATCACTCATAGAGCGACACTTGGCAAAACAGAACAAAGTAGAATGGCAATCAGTAGAGCATCCTTTTGACCTCAAAAATAATTCGTGATTGACTTCAGTGACTTGATATGCAAATCGTCTTCAATGTTTAAGTTAATATGATGAAGTTGACAATTTTAGAAATTTGGCCTATGTTAATAATAATAATAATAATACATTTATTTTATATAGTGCTTTTCAAGAAGCCCAAAGACGCTTTGACAGAGTACAAAAAAACAAGTGCAAAAAGACAAAAATCAACAGGTAAATAATCAAAGCAAAAGGTAGGAGAAGGAGAAGAGATAGTCAGAAGTTAAATGCTGTGGCTTAAATGTTGAATGCAGTGTTGAACAGGTGGGTCTTGAGTGATGTTTTGAATGTGGTGAGTGAGGAGGAGTCTCTGATGGTGTGAGGTAGTGAGTTCCAGAGGGTGGGAGCAGCGATGGAGAAGGACCTGTCCCCCCAGGATCTGAATTTGGTCCGCATGGGGGGGGGGGGGGTCAGGAGGTTGGTGCCAGCAGAGCGGAGGTTGCGGGTGGGAGTGTGTCTGGAGAGGAGGTCAGTCAGGTAGGATGGGGCCAGGTTATGGAGGGCTTTGTAGGTCAAGAGGAGGATTTGTACTGGATTCTCTGGGGGATGGGGAGCAAGTGAAGCTTGTAAAGGACGGGGGTGATGTGGTCACGGGTCCGGGAATGGGTGAGTAGACGGGCAGCGGAGTTCTGAATGTATTGGAGTTTATTGATGATTATCGAGGGTGAACCATACGGCTGTTGCAGTAGTCCAGACGGGAGGTGATGAAGGCGTGGATGAGGGTTTCTGCAGCCGTGGAGAAGAGGGATGGACGGAGACGGGCGATGTTTTTCAGGTGAAAGAAGGCTGTCTTTGTGATCTGTTTAGTGTATTTGTCGAAGGAGAGGGTTTGGTCAAAGATGATGCCAAGATTCCGGATGTGAGGGGAGGTGGATACTGGGAAACCGTCGATGTTGAGGGCAAAGTTATGGGTGGATTTTATGAGCGTTTTTGGGCCAATGATGATTATTTCAGATTTATCACAGTTAAGTTTGAGGAAGTTGATTTGAAGCCAGGATTTTATTTCAGAGATGCAGTTTGTCAGGATAGAGTGGGTGGCGGTGGAGATGGACTTGGTGGAGATGAAAAGCTGGATGTCATCGGCGGAGCAGTGGAATTGGAGACCATGACGGCGGATTAAGTGACCAAGGGGGGACAGGTACAGGATGAAGAGGAGGGGGCCAAGAACTGAACCTTGGGGGAGGGGAGCAGTGGGGGATTTGCAGTTATTGATGGAGATGAACTGGCGTCTGTCAGAGAGGTATGATTTGATCCAAGAGAGGGCAGTGCCGGTAACGTTAAAGGTGGTTTCAAGTCGGGTGAGGAGGATGGTGTGATCGATGGTGTCAAAGGCGGCGCTGAGGTCGAGGAGGATGAGAATGTTGAGGTTGCCGGCGTCAGAGGAGAGGAGAAGGTCGTTGGTGATTTTGAGGAGAGCAGTTTCAGTACTGTGGTTGGAGCGGAATCCGGATTGGAATGTTTCATACAGGTTATTGGCAGAGAGGTGATGTTTGAGTTGAGTGGCTGCAGCGCGTTCCAAAACTTTTGACAGAAAGGGTAGGTGACAGAAAGAAAAGGTAATTTTAATCGAATTCCTGATCCTAAAGGAATTCGATGGGGAAGGGGGAAGTCGAGAAGGGGAAGGGGGAAGGTCGAGGGGTAGGTGACAGAAAGAAAAGGTAATTTTAATCGAATTCCTGATCCTAAAGGAATTCGATGGGGAAGGGGGAAGGTCGAGAAAAACAGAAAGAAAAGGTAATTTTAATCGAATTCCTGATCCTAAAAATCTGAAATTGCATGCACATGATCTATGACCGATTTGTATTGAAATATTAAATTTATGACATAATAGGTCACATGGTTTGGCAGCCATTTAGGATTGAAGGAAAATATTAAATAATTATATCTCTGAAACTGCTCACCCTATCGATGCGAAATTTTACAAATATCATCTAACAGCACTGTTGCATATCGTTTGAAAATGATCATGTCATAGGTCACGTGGTTTAGCAGCCATCTTGGATAGAAATACGAACCTTATCCGATCAACAGGAAACTTCACAAACGTGATCCACTACCCATACATATGCAGAGTGATGGCATCTACCCATTGTGGGACTATGCAGAGGCATATTGGCAACACAGTCGCATTGTTCTAGTTTCACATGTTTTACTTCATTTTACGTCCTCGTCGACACACCGATAGATATGTAATATGTTTGTGAAGTACAAATTGCTGTCTTTTGATTAAACCCATCAGCAAAGCGACAGGTACGCATGCCTAGTATACCAAATCCTTAAATATCACGGAGGTTACGTTCCTAAGAAATTCTGTGACATCCAAAACTGTGAAAGTAAAAACAAAGGGCCTATGAGAAAAAGTGAGTGGGGTTCCTGTTCTTCGAGAAAATGTAGAGGAAGGTCAGTGGCAGTCAAAAATAAACACATGACAATTGAAACAAACATGTAAAATGAATATAAATCGGCTTTACGATGAAGCTTCCGTTGTGTTGAAACAGATTAAACGTGGCCCCTCCATTCCGCAATGCGTCTAAAGCTTCCACCATCCCTCACCTATTAAGCTTTTAAATTGTTTCCCTTTGTAATCTGTCCATAATGTTTCTTTTATAAATCATTCTGCAGCTCCGTAAACCAACAAACGTCCATTTCCCACCCTCCCCTTCCCCAACCCCACACCAGGAAGATGATTTTTTTTTTCGCATAGTTGCGAGATCGTCACTCTTTTCTGCCTTTTTCCCAAGATTCACTTTTGTCCATCACTTGAAACTTGGGCATCATTATTAGTGGTGCAAAAAAACACTTCAGGGACATACTTGTGGCTACACTTGCACGGATATACCGCACAGTAGATTCGTTTATTATAAACGGTGCGTGAGAAACTACGAAAAGCTTCCAGTGCGAGATTGCGAGAAAACCATCCACGTGGACACAAACAATGACTCACATCTCTGCTTGGAAAAAAACGGGAATGTTCGAAATGAAGCCCCCTCGACAACTAAATAGGTATCACGAGAAGTTACACGATAATGGTCGAGGATGTAAAAGCTTAACCCGCGATAATTAAGGGTTTACTACACACACACACACACACACACACACACACACACACACACACACACACACACACACACACACACACACACACACACGCACACACACACACACACACACTCCCTCAAGTGTTGGACACTAAAACAATTAACTTAATATGATATTTTGTTAAGTTAATCTGGTAATGCCACCTTCCCTGGTTGAAATTTGCTTCAGTGGTTGAACCTCATCCTGTCTGTCATATGACCGGAATCACGTTTTACTGTACTCGTTTTCCCTGAATTATTACCTAATTCTGTTTTTGGTCCTGAAAATAATGCTGCAGTATATAACTCAAGGTCCCATGCTCACTTGATCCAACATAAGCAATTGGATACATCTCCATGACTTTGCTCTTTGTAAAAGAACACCTTGTTTTTTTTGTCCTCTTTAAACAATATTGTTATGTATAAATAGATTTGTCACACAATCTGGGTAATTGATGGAAGTTGAGAATCAGACTGTGCTGTGATTTTTATGGCGTAGCTCATAGGGCAATGCCGTCCAGAACAGTGTTTGTCTGTCCGTATGTCCCCACAAAAATACACCAATCAGAGCTGAGGATCTGGTCACATGATGGGGGCAGCATTTAGTAACCATTAAAGTTGCATATTTTAACAAGCATTCTGAGTATTGCGCTGCAATACATGTCCCCTACCAAAGTTCAAAGTGCCATAACTTTGTCAAAAATGATCGAATATGCAAATTTAGGCACGGTTGATGCTGGTTTTCAAACTTGATCTGAGGTATGCTGAGACACGTGTGTCACGCCTCGCCTCGTTGATAAGCCCGCAAGGTCGCTCCGTGGAGCGGCCTGCACGTATTGCACTGTGTGAATTATATAATTACCAACTCATGGTCTGAGGTACTAGCGATTCAAGAGATATCCATTTTTTTTATGGCACATTGGAGAAGCCAATGCGAGGTTTCTTCTTCCTCAGATTGTCACAACTCTGTCAAATGATCTCTGATTTCTGGTGTTTGATCTCTGATTTCTGGTGTTTGTTCCCCCTCCATACCCTCCCTTACCTCAAACGGCTACACAGCTGACTCCGCACGTGAAAAAGCTGAATGCCTCAACTCTGTGTTTGCCTCTAAATCTTGTGTCCCAAACCCATCCCTCTCTGTACCCACCATACCCAGTCGTACCCTGCTGCTCCTGGACTCCGTGTCCTTTCCTCCTGACAAGGTGGAAAAGTTTCTGTCAACCCTCGACTCTGATTCTGCAACTGGACCCGACGGCATCAGCCCACGGGTCCTAAAATCCTGCTCTGCTGCTCTATCTCACCCTCTCTCTGTTCTCTTCACCCTCTCTTTTGCTCAAGGTCAACTGCCATCTGCTTGGAAATCAGCCAACATCACCGCTTTGCACAAAAAAGGTGCAAAAACAGATCCTAGCAACTACAGACCAATCAGCCTTCTCCCAATTATCAGCAAAGTCATGGAATCCATCATTGCTTCGGATATGAAATCTTTCCTCTTCTCCAATGGCTTGATCTCTGATCATCAATTTGGTTTCAGACCAGGTCACTCTACTCTGGACATGCTGCTTCTGCTGTCTCAACAATGGATGGAGGTCCTCAATGCCAAACAGGAAATTAGAGCTGTCTCCCTCTACATATCACGTGCCTTCGACACGGTCTGGTACCCCGCTCTGCTCACCAAACTCTCCTCCTTTGGTATCCATGGAAATCTCCACGCATGGCTGGCGGACTTCCTCTCTAGTCGTCGTCAACGTGTGGCCCTGAATGGGTTTCTCTCATCTCCTCTTCCTGTTCAGGCTGGAGTTCCCCAAGGCAGTGTTCTGGGCCCCGTGCTTTTTCTGGTCTTCATCAATGATCTCTCTGACTCTCTCGAAAATCCTCTCTATCTCTTTGCTGATGACTCCACTCTCTGCCGCTCCATTCCTCTTCCCTCAGATCGGCAGTCTGCTGCCTCCTCACTCTCTGAAGACCTGGACAAAATCACAGACTGGTCAAACAAGTGGAACATGTCTTTCAATCCTGACAAATCTCACACTCTTACTATGTCTCTCCGAAAAGATCGACTGGACAACCCTCCCATCTACTTTCTCAACAATCCTCTCCAAGAAGTTCTGTCGCTCAAGATTTTGGGTCTCACTATCTGCCATGATCTTTCTTGGGAAAACCACATTTCCAAGCTGGCCTCCAAAGCCAGTCGCCGACTGGGCATCCTCCGTCGTGCGAAGTCCTTCCTCGGCACACCTGAGCTCCTCACCACATACAAGGCTTTCATCCGCAGCTCAATGGAATACTGTTCTCCCCTATGGGCCGGTGCTCCTGCCTCACACCTAGCTCGGCTTCACGCTGTTGAAACCAAAGCTTTCAGAATTATTGGAATCTCCCGTGATGAAGCTATCTCTGAGGGCCTTTCACTCACTCACCGCAGGCAGGTAGGTGGTCTTTCTGTCTTCTACCGACTCCTCTCCGGCCTTGCACCCCCAGCTCTCTCTGTGCTCTGTCCCCCAAATATTCCTACAGGTCGCACAAGATCTGCCAGCAACCCTCTGATGGTTAAACTGCCGAAATCTCGGCTCTCTGCTCACCTTCACTCTTTCATTCCTCTTTTCTCCCGCCTCTGGAACAAACTCCCTCACTCCCTTCAATCCCACTCCTCCCTCCAGGTCTTTAAAACAGCTGTTCACCACCATGTCTTATCTTCCCCCATCCAAAACCTTGATCTTTTCTACCCCCGCTAATTCACCCCAGATCCACCTTGTTTGAAATTCCAACTTCTTTCCTGGAAGTCCTGGCAGTGTCCATATATTTTATACCTCTCCCACCGCCCCCTTTCCACGCCCCCCCCCCCAAAGCCCTCGCCCTCTCTCAGATCTCTCGATGTCTCCATGTCTCTCGGTCCCTGCTCTCAAATGTTGTGTTTGTGTCCTTCCCCCTCTCTCCCCATCTTGTCTACCGCTCCCTATGTTATATGTTTTATGTGTCGGTCTGTCTTTCTGTGTGATTAATGCTCGCTCTTTCACGAGCCTCGATCTTGTATACAAAAAAAAAAAAAAAAAAAAAAAAAAATGCGATCGAGTTAAAAAAGTCAGAATTTGACCAAATCTGTTTTATTTCTTTGTTAATATACCTCAGCTATTGACAAATCTTAAATTAGAATTTTATTTGAGGTTAAAATGACCGCGACATGTCGTGTCCAACGATGCTTTGTCTGTACATGTGATAAATAATTAAATCCGCACACTGGACGCCTCTTCTTCTTCACGCAATAACAACTTCTAGCTTCCAGACCGTACATCCAATCATCTTGAAATTTTGCACACTTGTTACTCTTCATGACGTCTACTATAGTATGAAGTTTCACGTCGATCAATAAAGCGATTCAAGAGATATCCATTTTTAAAATATTTTCGTTTAATTAACGATATCTGCCAAACCACGTAAGCTATCGCAAATTTCAAAAGGACATTTTAGTAGACTGACATGCGGAACAGATCTGTGAAGTTTCCCCTCGATTGGATCAAAAATGAGGGAGGGGCTCGGTTTTAAAGGTTCATGCTTAAAAACGTCATAACTCTGAAACCATGTGACGCATGACGTCATGCTCGCTGACTTTTTTGTTCGTCATGGGTATGCAATCCTGCCTGCAAAGTTTGGCCTCGATCTGTTCAGCCGTTGCAGAGAAAAAGGGGTTTTCGTGTTTTCACGAAAAACAATATGGCGCCCGAACCACATGACCTGTGACGTCATAATTACCATTAAAATATCCGACACACCGAGTCCCTCCTATGGTGAAAATTTGATCTCAATCGGTCCTATTATTGCAGAGAAAATGTTTTTTAAAGGAAATTAAAACTTAAATTGGCACTGAGTTAAGGATCATCAGAATTATCAGAATTCCCAAAGTTCAAAGTGCCTTAACTTTGTCAAAAATGATCGAAACGTCGTGAAGTTAGAACCTGATCTGTAACTTATCATGAGGAAACCATGTGCCAAGTTTGAAATCATTAGCATTAAGAGTTTAGAAAAAAAGTCCGGAAAACTGTTCTTTGCGTGACGGACTGACGGACGGACGGAGGGACGGAGAGACGGCGTGCAAACCTATAGTCCCCTCCGGTGTACACCGGTAGGGGACTAATAAAAGGAAATATAATAACCTACTGTGGAATGTTTTGGGGTCCCAGCAGGTGTCGTAAGGTTGGTATGAGGTTTCAGAAATTCCTCAATACAATTATGATTTTGAAATGCGATCGACACGGACCTTTCTCCCGAATCCGGAAGTGAACAGATGATGATGGTTCGCTGGTTTGATAATATCTCAATACAATCGTGATTTCACATTATAGTTTGATATATTAATAGTCTAGTATTAATTTGTGATTGGAATGATGAATGATGCTGTTTGGAATGAAAATATAGAGATATTGAGTTTAAATTAGAATGAGGAAATGACGCAAGGGTTTCCATCCGTGACGCTCGTGGATTCCCATTTGCAGTTTCGCCATTGACTGGATATAGCAACATTCAGACTGGGTATGGTTTTTGTCAAAGTCCTTCACGAACCTGCTGTCAATGCCTGACGTTCGGCTGAAGGTGGCACAGGAATGTGGGATTTTTTGAAATTTTTTTTAACACTTACATTATTTGCTAACTGTATCCCCACCCAAGTCATACTATCCTCTTCAACTATGGTATGAAACAAGCCCGGCTTCGCCGCTGTTAGACTTTTGGTCTTGTATATATATATATATATATATATATATAGTGGGAATCCTGAACCGATTCACAATCTCTCAACAACCCCCTCAGCATTACCTTCAAGTAGAAATGTCGTGTTTACCTTTGTCTCATTCTCTACCTTCACCCACAATCCTGTCTTACAACAGGTACATGCCATTCCACTTCGCTCTTCTTGGGTGATGACCTGTGCCTATGCACCATCTGGAAACTTTGTAGCGTGTGGGGGTCTTGACAATGTCTGCTCAATTTACAGCCTAAAGACTCGTGAGGGAAACGTCCGTGTAACACGAGAACTTCCTGGTCACACTGGTGGGTGTGGGAATAAACATGGCTGCGTATGATATGCTGGTCTGCTGTCAGGTTAGCAACTATTGCTTTCGTATGAAAAATGGTTGACTAGAAACTATATATATATATACATGTGCTACTTTGGTGTCCCTGTGCTTGCCCCACTGTTCTCCCTCTCCCCCCCCCCCCCACCCCCACCTCCTCTATACCACCCTCACTCCTAACTGATGGTGTATTGATAAGGCACAAGCAGGATGGACTAAATGGCCTCCTCTTATTACCTTGTACAAGAGCCCAGTTTATAAGTGGCGAGTAGCTTTGGCCCATGACCATCTTGAATATTGTTCGCATAAAAACAGATTGTGATGATATTAAATAACCCTTTAAGCTTTAAAGCCAAAATTGAGTGGTAAAATATCAGCAACAAATTAACAAATGTTTTTTGCACGATGTGTTATGCTCGACATACATGTTTTGCCCAAACGATGTGATGTGCATGTACAATGCTACTGCTATGGATGTGGATGTTAAAGATCTCGTAGTATTTTTGTATTGTGTACGACATGTGGAACATGTGTTAAATTAATTTGTTCAGAAGTTTACAATGATCACAGCAAGAGACTAGGGTGCCAGAAGTGTAAGGAGGGGGGAAGGGGTGAGGAGAGGTTCAGCGGCCCCCCTCCCCCAAATTTCAAAAAGGTTATGACAATGCTAGACAGCAAACATTAGGCCGACTATTCTTTTGGCCTGCAGTCTGCCACACTCTCAAATATTCACTAGATGGGACTATATATATATATTGTTACGGACCTCGGTTTCGGCACTCCCCTTACCGAGGGGGGTTTAATCCCCTCGTCTTTTAAGCTGGCCGTCCGAGTCCTGGAACTATCTCGCTCCTTTGCGGGATGAGATTGGCCAGGGTGATTGGTCAAGGATTTCCCAAATACCTTCACCAATCTCTCCGCAAAGCAGGGAAATGAGTCCCTGCTCGAACCGCGGATGTGATGGTAATTGCCGAGCGGTTTAGCAATCCACGATCCGAGCCGTTAGCAAATAGACTAACCCGATTATAGCGGCTGGCCAAATCGCGCCACAGGTACTCAATTGGAGACAGGACAAAAGCGATCGGGGGAAGAAGAAACCAAAGTAAGGAATCACAGGCATTTATTAATTATTTACACAAAACGAAGAGGAAACGAAAGGCAAAGAATATACATAAGAAGAAGAAGAAGCAGGACACAGGGCAGCCTTAAAACAGTCTTATATTATACCCCAGGCAAAACGAACAGACTCACGAATAGGCAATGGCAGGAAGGAATGGCTGGAAGGAGGAGAAGTTCCAAGCTGATGGCAGGCAGGAAGGTCCGGGCAACTGCACAGTGTCGAGGTTGGCTCCAGTCCACGCTCCGGTCCACGCTCCGGGCTCGAGGCGAAACCCGACGGCAGCTGCACGTATATTTTCACGCGGTAGGGGCTTTCCGAAACAGTTCGTCAAAGAGCTCTGCGCAGCTTCGTCTCTCAGCCAGACCCCACCAAGCGCCGTCTCCATCCCAAGTCGACTCTGTAAAAAGGCTCGCGCTGGCGCTTATATTACGCGCTTCAAGATCAATGCGCGCTTCATAGAGCCAGGCCGTGATGGTATTTCATCAGCCCTAGTTGGCTGGTAAGGGCTCACTGGCTCCACCTCTAATGGTGCGTTGACGTGCCACACCTTGTTCTGGTGTCCCGCCCCCTTTTTCCTCGGCTTGAGACCGCATGCGTAATGGCGCTTGGTGCCAGCAAACAGCCCAAGGCAAACGGCAGTGAACGCTGCCCTACCGCTACCGCACTTTGAAGAGCGGGAGCGATGGTTGGGGAAATTGAAGGGGCCTATCTTATTTGATTAATGCAACGCAGATTCAACTATTGGGAACAGATCCTTAACTGAAACACATAATAATGAAATAACTACAGAGAGGTCCTATGGTGCTCTACGTGTTGTACATGGACTAACTAGGGTGCGATCTTTAACAAAGCCAATTAATGGGGATATTTACAGGGGATCATTTATAAGGGAACATTTACTAAAATTTACAAAGTGAAGGTTATAAAAACCGTAACACCATATATATATATATATATATATATATATATATATATATACATATTGTTGCGGATCCCGGGTTCGTCGATGTACAAAGGGGGGTTTATGCCCCACTCCCCCTCAAACTCCAGGTCCACCGAGGCCGCCGTCCATGACTACTAAACTTGTGATTGACGGATTGCTAAGCAATTCTGATTGCCAATCTCCCAGCCACGCGCCGAAGGGTTTGCTGGTCAAATATTCCCAAATACCTTCAAAACACGTGACCGGAGAAACCGGGGATCAAATTCTCGCTTTCACACACCTATTCAATTGCGTGCCGAGCGGATTTGCACGGTGTGGAAAGCGACGTTACCTTACGTGATTTATGGAGCTGAATCAAGCCAAATTCGGTCTCGGATGATGATAGGCCAATGGAGAAAAGACGTATCCGAACAGGTTGGAAAGTAATCAGATGTACAGCCTTTTATTTAGAAGGCACAGAGAATAGACAAAAGATACAGCTTATTAAGTCTTACCTACTATAAACCCGACTAGGCGCCTTCACTCTCACACTCACACAGGGGAAGACACGCTGGTTATTGGCGTACCGATGTACGTGCTGGGATTGATTGCCTCAAAGTGGCCGTGGCTGTGCGCCGTGCGCAGTTCGATGTGCAGTCGGGATGTGGTAATGTCCGACGAACTTCAGTACTGGTTGGACGAGCTTGCAGGTCAGCCGGATCAGAGCTAGAGATCGGCTAAGAAGTGATGGGGGTCGACGAAACACCAAGGCCAAACACATGTCGTGGGAGAAGCGAAACTCAAGAGAAGAGGTGTATCCTCGACGAAGGACAAAAGCAAGAAAATCTTGTTGGCGAGGCGAAAGGCAAGTGAGGTCATGTCGAAGGCGCAGCCAAAAAGCAAGAGGAGTGTCCTCGGCGCTGCGAAATCCAAGAGGCCCTCGTGGTCGATGGGCGGGGGTATTTACCTGACCCCAAAAACTCCCCGAATGTTCCACAGCCTCCCATTCGCTGAGGTTGGTCACGTGCTGGCCTTCAATCCTTCTTCCTCCTTGGAAGGTTTTAGTCCTCCTTCCCCCTTTCATTCAGGGCTCCGTCTTTGGCCAACCCTTCCTGCACATCTAAATGACTTCCTTTAACATCACAAAGGTTTGACATCCTGACTACTCAACGCATATTTGGTCTTTAGTACTACACAATGGGAAAGGGCTAATATTTACATTCAATGAGAAATAACTAACTACTGCAGGCTACATGTTGTCGTGCAATTAACTATCGAGGATTTGCCTTTATGGCACAACCGCAACAATATCTATATTATAATAGGCTATGGTGATTCTGTCTGTCTGTCTGTCTGTCCGGGGGTGTGGCTTACTCCGTTTACAGAGTAGCTCCACCCATTCTTGGAGAGGCTTCATGGAAACAAATATCCACCATTGTATTACCTCGAATAGCTTTGAGGCCTGTTTAGTTAGGCCCGTGCTGTCTTTCTCTCTCACACAGGTTTATTTCCACTCAAATTCGATATATCATTTCATTTTTAACAGTCGCTAACATCGTTTTCGATTCGGTTGAAAAAAAACGGGAAGAGAATCCCATGAAAGTTTTCGTTTGTAGAACGAAATGAATTCTCAAAGGCCTGTAAAATAAAGCCCATTCATTGCGTCACCCTCACAATTTTATCTCGAATTCACCATCTGATTTAATTTTTATCGATGGTTTTAGACTCGGTGTCAGAAATAATTGAGAACATTCACGCACACACGGGAAATTGCCGAGATATATTTTTAAAAATCGCGCCACGATGATGCACGAAAATACACCGCCTAAAATAAGTCGGGGAAAATGTCGACATATATGAAAAATTCGCTTTTTCTTTTCCGTTAAGATATATTACTTTTCCTTTTGATGACAGTCGTCACAAAAACGACATATATTTCTTCGTTCTTATTTCATTTAACATTATTAACCGGAATATGTTTCAGGAAATTACCGAGAGATATTTCTTCGTTTTTTTTTATTAGTTATGTGCGCATACACTTTAAATAGGTTTATTTGAAATCTTTAATTTTCACAATGTAATTTACTTGCCATTTGTCATTTTGTGGCGGACACGAAAGCATTGACGCGGTGACATCACCCCGCACACCAAGTGGGGATGGGCCACGCCAGGGAGAGAGGCGTGGCCTCACGATATACGCGGAGCGCGCAGCCCTGAGCAGCTTAGTGCTGCAGTTTGAGTACTTTGAATAAAGACTCTTTTATGAACCGCGTTGTCCGCTTGCTCTTTGCGTAAGCATTAGCGTGCGCAGCATCGCGCTTTATATGGTGACCCCGACGTGATTTAATTTGATGATTTCGAGACACTTCCTCTTGAGGATCGTGACAATTCATGCGATGTGTGGAAACTTCCATTTCCAAAATGTATGAGACGGTCGATGAAGAACGCAGACTTGAACAGGATGCAGCAAGAAAACGAACGAGACGGGAGAACCGCACAGGATGCTGCTGCAACAACGATGAGGAGGGTTGCAGAGGAGCGAGGGGTTGGAGAGGAGTTAGGGGTTGGAGAGTGAGGAGCTAGGGATTGGAGAGTGAGGAGCTAGGGGTTGGGGAGTGAGGAGCTAGGGGTTGGGGAGTGAGGAGCTAGGGGTTGGGGAGTGAGGAGCTAGGGGTTGGGGAGTGAGGAGCTAGGGGTTGGGGAGTGAGGAGCTAGGGGTTGGGGAGTGAGGACCTAGGGGTTGGGGAGTGAGGAGCTAGGGGTTGGGGAGTGAGGGGTTGGGGAGTGGGGAGCTAGGGGTTGGGGAGTGACAGGCTAGGGGATGGGGAGTGAGGAGCTAAGGGTTGGGGCGTGAGGGGCTAGGGGATGGAGAGTGAGGAGCGAGGAGTTGGAGAGTGAGAAGCTAGGGATTGGGGAGTGAGGAGTTAGGGGTTGGGGAGTGAGGAGCTCGGGGTTGGGGAGTGAGGAGCTCGGGGTTGGGGAGTGAGGAGCTAGGGGTTGGGGAGTGAGGAGCTAGGGGTTGGGGAGTGAGGAGCTAGGGGTTGGAGAGGAGCGAGAAATTGGAGAGGAGCGAGGGGTTGGAGAGTGAGGAGCGAGGGGTTGGAGAGTGAGGAGCGAGGAGTTGGAGAGTGAGAAGCTAGGGGTTGGAGAGTGAGGAGCTAGGGGTTGGAGAGTGAGGAGCGAAGGGTTGGAGAGTGAGGAGCTCGTGGTTGGAGAGAGAGGAGCTAGGGGTTTTGAGAGTGAGGAGCTAGGGGATGGAGAGTGAGGAGCTAAGGGATGGAGAGTGAGGAGCTAGGGGATGGAGAGTGAGGAGCTAGGGGTTGGGGAGTGAGGGGCTAGGGGTTGGGGAGTGAGGAGCTAGGGGTTGGGGAGTGAGGAGCTATGGGTTGGGGAGTGAGGGGCTAGGGGTTGGAGAGGAGCGAGAAATTGGAGAGGAGTGAGGGGTTGGTGAGTGAGGAGCTAGGGGTTGGAGAGTGAGGAGAGAGGGGTTGGAGAGTGGGGAGCTAGGGGTTGTAGAGGAGCAAGAAATTGGAGAGGAGCGAGGGGTTGGAGAGCGAGGGGTTGGAGAGTGAGGTGCGAGGAGTTGGAGAGTGAGGAGCAAGGGGTTGGAGAGTGAGGAGAGAGGGGTTGGAGAGTGAGGTGCGAGGAGTTGGAGAGTGAGGAGCAAGGGTTTGGAGAGTGAGGAGAGAGGGGTTGGAGAGTGGGGAGCTAGGGGTTGGAGAGTGAGGAGCGAGGGGTTGGAGAGTGAGGAGAGAGGGGTTGGAGAGTGGGGAGCTAGGGGTTGTAGAGGAGCAAGAAATTGGAGAGGAGCGAGGGGTTGGAGAGTGAGATGCGAGGAGTTGGAGAGTGAGGAGCAAGGGGTTGGAGAGTGAGGAGAGAGGGGTTGGAGAGTGAGGTGCGAGGAGTTGGAGAGTGAGGAGCAAGGGGTTGGAGAGTGAGGAGAGAGGGGTTGGAGAGTGGGGAGCTAGGGATTTTAGAGTGGGGAGCTAGGGGTTGTAGAGGAGCAAGAAATTGGAGAGGAGCGAGGGGTTGGAGAGCGAGGAGCGAGGGGTTGGAGAGCGAGGAGTTGGAGAGTGAGGTGTGAGGAGTTGGATAGTGAGGAGAGAGGGGTTGGAGAGCGAGGAGCTGGGGGTTGGAGAGCAAGGAGCTAGGGGTTGGAGCGAGGAGCTAGGGGTTGGAGAGCGAGGAGCTAGGGGTTGGAGAGCAAGGAGCGAGGGGTTGGAGAGCGAGGAGCGAGGGGTTGGAGAGTGAGGAGTGAGGGGTTGGAGAGTGAGGGCCAATTGGAGTGGAGAGTGAGGAGCGATTGGAGTGGAGAGCGAGGAGCTATTGGAGAGGAGCGATTGGAGAAGAGTGTGAGGGATTGGAGAGGAGTGTGAGGGATTGGAGAGGAGTGTGAGGGATTGGAGAGGAGTGTGAGGGATTGGAGAGGAGTGTGAGGGATTGGAGAGGAATGTGAGGGATTGGAGAGGAGTGTGAGGAATTGGAGAGGAATGTGAGGGATTGGAGAGGAGTGTGAGGGATTGGAGAGGAATGTGAGGGATTGGAGAGGTGTGTGAGGGATTGGAGAGGAGTGTGAGGGATTGGAGAGGAGTGTGAGGGATTGGAGAGGAGTGTGAGGGATTGGAGAGGAGTGTGAGGGATTGGAGAGGAGTGTGAGGGATTGGAGAGAAGTGTGAGGAAGTATTGGAGAGAAGTGTGTGGAAGTATTGGAGAGGAGTGTGAGGAAGTATTGGAGAGGAGTGTGAGGAGGTATTGGAGGGGAGTGTGAGTAGGAGTGAGATTGGAGAGGCGTGAGTATGGAGAGAGAGGAGAGTGTCAGGTGGAGAGGAGTGAGGGGTCACATATTATGTGAAATAAATAAATTGTGTTCATCACACCATTTCTGGATCTGATGAATTGCCAGTAACCATTTTGTAAAATTTAATGTGCAGCATCTAAATCAAGATGTCCAAATGTCACACACGTCCATGCACGTGGGATTCCCACGGGTGACCCCACTAGTATATATATATTATAGTATTCAGCAGAACTCCACTACATGGTAAACTTCATTTTTGAAATGACAGTAAAGGTTAAGCTCGTGCTTTTTAACGGCACAGACCTATAATGTGCCTTTGATTGTCCCTAACGATGTTCTTGCGACATTTACTTTGTTGACAAGCTCATTTGGAGTGTGCTCTACGTATGACGAGTCAAACGGGTTTTTTCCGTTACGGTTTCCCCTCTGAAGATTAAACTTAGCTCAGCACAGATGTTGCTGCTTTTCTATGTTGTTTCCAGCCAGTCATACATTCCTCCCCGTGGAGGACGAGTTTCTTGATCCTACGAGAAGGGAAGCCATGTTTCTGATTCTGGGGAAACTTTATTCTCACTTTGCTCGAGGCTGTTTCTTGCACTTTTCTTTGGTGTACAGGATGAATTACATTTTGTATATGAGCTTTGGGGATATACAGTACTTGCCATATTCATAAACTCGAGGGTATTTCCCTTTACTTGCACCTGCACAATAAATGATGACGATCCTTTTGTCTCCTCCTGTCTCCGGCCAGGCTACCTCTCCTGCTGCCGTTTCCTGGACGATAACCGGATAGTGACGAGCTCCGGAGACACCACTTGGTGAGTACAGGGTTTGATCATCGCGGTGATTGAAAGGCACGACTCGAGCTCTGAGAACGAGTGTGGAAAATCGATCGCATTTGCTAGAAGCCGACATTATCTCCACGATGCATGTCTGTGTGCAGCGCTCTGTGGGACATCGAGACCGGGCAGCAAACGACGGCTTTCATCGGTCACACGGGCGACGTGATGTCGTTGTCGTTGGCTCCCGATGCACGCAGCTTTGCTTCCGGGGCATGCGATGCATCCGCAAAGCTGTGGGACATCCGTGACGGCATGTGCCGGCAGACGTTCACGGGACACGAGTCGGACATCAACGCAATCTGTGTGGGTCGTGATCTGTCTTTCACAAAGCTTTCCTTGTCTTTAAACTCTTCTGAAATCTTGATCAGATTTGTTTTTTTGTGAGGAGGGATGTAAGTAAGATAGGAATGGTGGAAGAGTGGAGAGAGTTCTACAAAAGGGGATAGATGGCAGTGGAGGGGTATTGTACAAAAGGTGGGACAGCAGTAGCTTGCTGCCATTAGGCCTCACGCCACATCAATGGAAATGAGGAGGTAGACTTAGAGGTTTGCGATTCTCACTATCTAGTTTTGGCAAAGAAACTCCAAATTCTCGGATGGGTTTAGGTTGTGTGTTCGCTGAGCGTAAAACGAGTGTCGTCATGCCCCAAAAAAAGAGCATGGAAGAAGTTTCGGGAACTGAGTGGCGTGCTGATGAGGAGGGGAGTGTCGCTGAAGCTGAAGGGAAAGGTGTATGCTGCATGTGTGAGAAGTGTTATGATTTATGGGAGCGAGACATGGGTAATGAACGTAGAGCGGCAACGAAGGCTGGAAAGGGTGGAAATGCGAATGGTTCGACGGATGTGCGGAGTATCGTTGAGAGAGAGAGGAAGACAAATGATGAATTGCGAAAGATGATGGGAATAGAGCCTGTGATTGATGCTGTGAAGAGGAACAGGTTGAGATGGTTTGGTCATGTGCTGAGGAAGGATGAAAGTGACTGGTTGAGAAGAGTGATGGAAATGAATGTAGAAGGAAGTAGAGGACGGGGAAGACCGAGAAAGACTTGGCCAAAGATGGTGGAAGAAGAAATGCGGGTAAGGGGGTTAACAAGGAGAGATGCAGAAAATAGGGCAAAATGGAGAAGATTGTCATGGGGACCGCAAGGGTAACCCCCGCTCTAGCGGGGAAAATGGCCTTAAAATGCCTGTTGTTGTTGTTTGTTGTATTCGCTGAGTGTAAAACGAGTGTCGTCATGCCCAAATTTCATCCATAAATTGTCTTCAGTAGTTTACCATTTGATTGAACTGGGCCCAAATGTGAATTGTACCATAATCATTAACCGTAATCATAATTGTACCATATATCATTATAATCTTGATTGTACTAATAATACCAACTTAATATGAAGCATTCGCTCAGTGGTAGATCATTGCGTTACGACTTTTAAATTGCATTACGAGTCATACTTGCAGCTTATGTCAACAGAAATGCAACAGGAATTAAATAAGTAAAGGAATATCACCTCCACATTCACTCCGAATGAAACTTTTTTTCCATTCCAACTGCTTTCGTAATCTACTATATAAGACTATATAAATTATGAAGATGTTGGTCTGTCTGTCTGTCTGTCTGTGTGTGTGTGTGTATCGCCATTTTTCTCAGAGATGGCTGAACGGATCTTCGTCAATCTTTCAGAGGTTCATCAGTGAGTGCTTGGGCGTGTTTTAGGCAAAAAACAAAAACAATTTGAAAAAACAGTTTTATTTTTATTTTTATCGTTCTATAGTGCCTAAACCTTTTTGATTAATTACAGTTATATACAAGTACACATTCGCATAAATAAATACAAAACAATCACCAGACATTTGAACACAAATAATAAAACAATTCCGGAAGCGGTCTAAGTTGGAGTTAAGGCTTCTTCTTCTTCCTGAACGGCATCATACTTAACTCAGAAACGTGATGAACGCCACATTCACCAGTATATATTCAATAAAAAGGTAAAATGATGATTTGACATTCGTGATGAATTCTGAAATTGGATGTAATTACTTTTCCATTATATTTTATCCCATTTCAAATATGTTAATGTTTCTTTTTCGCTTGAACAACGCCTGGTACTCCAGTTATAAACACTTTTGTACTTTACTCGGGGTACAAATACAAATACAACTTTTTCAGGGGGGGAAACATAGGTTATGTGGTCTTGGCCTCATTCTTGGGTGTGGGGAACCGGGGGAGGGGCTTAAATTCTCTATGTAAATGTGTACCATGCAGCGCCACCTCGTGATTGTGGCAGAGGGTATCAAAATTTCCTTATTTTACCTGGGCAACACAGGTTATGAAGCATTCTTTGCACGGGAAATTTTTTCCTCCTTCCCTTCCCCCCCCTCCCCCAAAACGGAGGGGCCTGTCAAAGCCCCCCCCCCCCCCCACCACCCCCCTTCCCCGGCAAAGCCGAGTACTCCTGCTAGTCACCAATAAGTGAGTGAGCAACGTGTCGAACGTATATCTGATCCATTCTACCTGTGCCCCTCCTAGTTTTTTCCAAATGGAAACGCCTTCGCGACCGGTTCTGACGACGCCACGTGCCGCCTGTTTGACCTGCGTGCTGACCAGGAGTTGCTGCTGTACTCGCACAACAACATCATCTGTGGCATCACCTCAGTTGCCTTCTCCAAGTCCGGTCGCCTGCTCCTTGCCGGTTATGACGATTTCAACTGTAATGTCTGGGATTCCATGAAGGCCGAAAGGGCTGGTAGGTGACGTCCGCCTTGACACGCTTATGCTCCCTTTTCCTTCCTCTCACTCTCTTATGATAATGACATAAATGTCGTATTTTCTTTCAACATCATTTTTAAAAATCTCTATCACTCAGGGGGATTTGGTGCTATGTGGTTTATTTATTTTTTCCTTTCTCTCTCACTGCTGCCTTTTTGCATTGAGCATTTTGGTGTTATGCCAAATTGCCCTGAAGAGGGCATTTAGGATGTCAGCTGAAGCTCCAGAATTGGACAGAAAATGAGTTCCATTCCACCATCCGGGGACTACTATTCTTTGACGGTTTTTGATTGCTGACAATGTGCCCGACCTTTTGCTAAAAGTTTGACTTCGAAATTCTGCCAGTATATTTTGATAGTAGTTGGATGCGTGTGGGGCAAAAAGTGCTCATTTTAGAGCTAAGTATCGGATTCACACCTTCATAAGATCGTCCTTGGGAATTTGCCATGTATGAGATTTGCTAAGCTTTCAGACATATAAGGGAACTCTACCTACGCAAAATTGAGTGAGTCTAGCCTTGCTACATTATGCGTGAGCAGAACGTGAATTTCTCTCGATTGATCTAATTATCGGTGCTTAGGGCCAACTTCATACACCCATAACATTGTCATGGATGCACTTGTGGGATCGAAACTTGGTTTTTGGAGTCCACACTCGATTACAACCACTGTGCACGAACTTGAAGGTGAGAGAGACAATTGAAGGAAAGGCCCTACTGGAAGAGATACTTTAATGAGTGGAGGGGAAACTTCAGCTTGGCACCACACAGAAAGGCTTCAACGTGTGAGAAACTGCAGTCACTCAGCAACCTTGTAGTTGTCCTCTGCCTCAAATAAAATCTGAGTCGTCCATGAGCCGGTGCTCTTGAGGAGTCTCCACACAGTTCTATAATCCTTGCATTCGCACAATTCCGTGCAAGATCAACCAGACTTGCGGCAGGAACATCGTTGCTCTTCACAGTGCGATTTTATACAGTCGCAGTATACAACTTCCAGTGTAGTATCGGGTGCAGGGTTCTGCGCCATCCATTGGATACAACAACATGCATTTTAAGGCCATGTTCCCTGCTAGAGCGGGGGTTAGCCTTGCGGTCCCCATGACAATCTTCTCCATTTTGCCCTATTTTCTGCATCTCTCCTTGTTAACCCCCTTGCCCGCATTTCTTCTTCCACCATCTTTAGCCAAGTCTTTCTCGGTCTTCCCCGTCCGCTACTTCCTTCTACATTAACTTCCATCACTCTTCTCAACCAGTCACTTTCATCCTTCCTCAATACATGACCAAACCATCTCAACCTGTTCCTCTTCACAGCATCAATCACAGGCAATATTCCCATCATCTTTCGCAATTCATCATTTGTCTTCCTCTCTCTCAACGATACTCCGCACATCCATCGAACCATTCGCATTTCCACCCTTTCCAGCCTTCGTTGCTGCTCTACGTTCATTACCCATGTCTCGCTCCCATAAATCATAACACTTCTCACACATGCAGCATACACCTATCCCTTCAGCTTCAGCGACACTCTCCTCCTCATCAGCATGCCACTCAGTTCCCGAAACTTCTTCCATGCACATCTCACTCGAGCAACCGTTGCCGAGTCTGATCCACCTTCTCCATTCAGCATGTCTCCGAGGTAGCAAAATGTTTTCACACCTTCCAGCTTCACGCCGTCTCCAAGATCCAACTCAACATTTCCTCCATCTGCAGCTCCCTCTGTGCACACCTTACATTTGAATGTAGCTGCCACACTGGTTAATGACCCTCTCAGACCACTACATTTTTGATGAACCCACTCAGCACACATTGTACATTGAATGGAGTTCACTCCGACACCCTTCCTGCACACAGCACACGGCCACTTCCCAGTTCTTTCCACCTCACCACATGCTTTACCACTTGCCATCACCTTTGTCTTTCCGATATTCACCTTCAGACCTTTTGTCTCCATACATTCCTTCCACTTGTTCATCTTTTCCTTCAGTCCATCCATACTTTCCGCAATCAACACCAGATCACCTGCATACAACAACTCCCACGGTAAACCCTCCTTTACGGTCTGAGCCAGCACCTCCATCACAGCTACAAATAGTAGTGGACTTAGTACCGACCCCTGATGCACTCCCACCTTCACCTCAAACTCACCACTGTTCCCGTCCTTCGTCCTTACAGCTGTGCGTGCTCTTTTGTACATTGCCATCACTACTCTGATCAACCATTCCTCCACTCCTAACTTCCTCAATGCCCATGTCAATACTTTGCGTGGAACCCTATCGAATGCTTTCTCCAGATAAACAAACCCAAAAAACAACTTCTTCCTCTTATCCATGTACTTCTCCTGCAACTGCCTCACAATGAAAAACGCATCTGTCGTTCCTCTTCCTGGCATAAATCCAAACTGCATTTCGTCGATCTTCACTTTCTTCCTTATCCTCCTCTCCAACACCCTTTCCAATACCTTCATTCCATGCTCCAATAACTTTATCGCTCGGTACGAGCCACACTCCAGAGGGTCACCTTTCCCCTTGTATAGAGGGACAAGGGTACTCATTTCCCAATCCACTGGAATGCGGCCTTCTTTCACCACCAGATTACAGATCTCTGTCATTCTCTTCACACCCCAACTTCCTGCTGCCTTCAACATATCTCCCACAACTCCTGTCGGCCCTCCCGCTTTTCCACTCTTCGTAGCTCCTTATTATATAGATACGTAGCTCGTAGCTCGTAGATACGTAGCTCCTTATTGACTACAGCCCATCCATGCTCTTCGGGAGAGGGGGCGCCGATATTAGCTCAAACTACTTGATGGCAAATCGCTGTCTGATATGACGAACGTCTGGTACGCAGTACCAGCGCATCCTTTGTCGGAGGTAAATTCTGCTCACATGGTGAAGATGAGGCAAGGCAAAAAACTCTGTAGCGGGTCTCGTTGATGTCCTCCAACATCGGAAATCCATAAACATGGCACATTAATTGTTCAAGTTGATGAATGAATAGGTCGCTCGGAATGAACTCCTCTGCAAATCCGGAAAATGGTCTCTGGAACTTCTCTGAACCCCTCAGCAATGACACAGCCTTATTTTTGCCTTTGCCCTGAAAAGCGCTGGGGGTGTCACATCCAATGTACACATGAAGGCCAACCAATGCTTTTTGAAATGCCCTCTCCTATTGAATGAGTGAGCATACAGCGATTACCACAACATGGGTCGGGACTGTGGATAATCACAGTGCCAAAAAGGCTGCTGGCATACCTCGCATGCAGTTACAGGCGATTGTGCACCTCTTCGTGATCAGATTTCAGTTCTTCAATCATTTCCACAGTTGTCGTCGAACCGTTAATATCCATTCGGTGGCACAGTGAGCCATGCGTGATGAACACACGAACATCATATTGAACAACGTTGTCAATGGATTTCCACTGACGGAACAAAAACTCAACCAAAACGCCTTTGTTCATCCCGTTCATGAGATCCTTTTTCCATTGAATGAGGAGCTTCTGATTCTCGTTTAGGATGCATATTGTCTCACCGGTTCCATCACCACGACGAGGAGATGTGAAACTTTTTATTGCGGTCCAGAACTTTTAAACTGCCATGTTTCGGATGTAAAACTTTTAAACTGCCATGTTTCGGATGTCAAACTTTTAAACTGCCATGTTTCGGATGTCAAACTTTAAAACTGCCATGTTTCGAAGGTCAAACTTTTAAACTGCCATGTTTCGGATGTCAAATTTTTAAACTGCCATGCTTCAGATGTCAAGTAAACTGGCATGTTTCGGATGTCAAACTTTTAAACTGCCATGTTTCAAAGGTCAAACTTTTAAACTGCCATGTTTCGGATGTCAAACTTTTAAACTGGCATGCTTCGGGTGTCAAACTGTTAAACTGCCATGTTTCGGATGTCAAACTTTTAAACTTCCATGCTTCGGATTTCAAACTTTTAAACTGCCATGTTTCGGATGTCGAACTTTAAAATTGGCATGTTTCGGATGTCAAACTTTTAAACTGCCATGCTTCGGATTTCAAACTTTTAAACTGCCATATTTTGGATGTCGAACTTTAAAACTGGCACGTTTCGGGTGTCAAACTTTTAAACTACCATGTTTCGGATATCAACCTTTTAAAGTGCCATGTTTCGGGTGTCAAACTGTTAAACTGCCATGCTTCAGATGTCAAACTTTTAAACTGCCATGTTTCGGATGTCAAACTTTTAAACTGCCATGTTTCGGATGTCAAACCTTTAAACTGCCATGTTTTGGATGTCAAACTTTTAAACTTCCATGCTTCGGATGTCAAACTTTTAAACTGCCATGTTTCGGATGTCAAACTTTTAAACTGGCATGCTTCGGGTGTCAAACTGTTAAACTGCCATGTTTCGGATGTCAAACTTTTAAACTTCCATGCTTCGGATTTCAAACTTTTAAACTGCCATGTTTCGGATGTCGAACTTAAAAATTGGCATGTTTCGGATGTCAAACTTTTAAACTGCCATGTTTCGGATGTCAAACCTTTAAACTGCCATGTTTTGGATGTCAAACTTTTAAACTGCCCATGCTGCGGATGTCAAACTTTTAAACTGCCATGCTTCAGATGTCAAAATTTTAAACTTCCATGCTTCGGATGTCAAACTTTTAAACTGCCATGTTTCGGATGTCAAACTTTTAAACTGGCATGCTTCGGGTGTCAAACTGTTAAACTGCCATGTTTCGGATGTCAAACTTTTAAACTTCCATGCTTCGGATTTCAAACTTTTAAACTGCCATGTTTCGGATGTCGAACTTTAAAATTGGTATGTTTCGGATGTCAAACTTTTAAACTGCCATGCTTCGGATTTCAAACTTTTAAACTGCCATATTTTGGATGTCGAACTTTAAAACTGGCATGTTTCGGATTTCAAACTTTTAAACTGCCCAGCTTTGGATGTCAAACTTTTAAGCTGCCATGTTTCGGATGTCAAACTTTTAAACTGCCATGTTTCGGATGTCAAACTTTTAAACTGCCATATTTCGGATGTCAAACTATGAAACTGCCATGCTTCGGATGTCAAACTTTTAAACTGGCATGCTTTGGATGTCAAACTGTTAAACTGCCATGCTTCGGATGTCAAACTTTTAAACTGCCATGTTTCGGGTGTCAAACTTTTAAACTGCCATGTTTCGGATGTCAAACTTTTAAACTACCATGCTTCCGATTTCAAACTTTTAAACTGCCATGTTTCGGATGTCGAACTTTGAAACTGGCATGTTTCGGATGTCAAACTTTTAAACTGCCATGTTTCGGATATCAACCTTTTAAACTGCCATGTTTTGGATGTCAAACTTTTAAACTGCGGCAGGAACATCGTTGCTGCCATGCAACGATGGCAGTTTAAACTGGCGTGCTTTGGATGTCAAACTTTTAAACCACCACCATGTTTCGGATGTTTTGGATGTCAAACTTTTAAACTGCGGCAGGAACATCGTTGCTGCCATGCAACATGGCAGTTTAAACTGGCGTGCTTTGGATGTCAAACTTTTAAACCACCATCTTTCGTTTGTCAAACTTTTAAACGGCCATGTTTCGGATGTCAAACTTTTAAACTGCCATGTTTCGGATGTCAAACTTTAAAATGCCATCTTTCGTTTGCCAAACTTTTAAACGGCCATGTTTCGGATGTCAAACTTTTAAACTGCCATGTTTCAGATGTCAAACATTTAAACTGCCATGTTTCGGATGTCAAACTTTTAAACTGCCATGTTTCGGATGTCAAACTTTTAAACTGCCATGTTTCGGATGTCAAACTTTTCAACTGGCATGTTTCGGATGTCAAACTTTTAAACTGCTATGTTTCGGATGTCAAACTTTTAAACTGGCATGTTTCGGATGTCAAACTTTTAAACTGCCATGTTTCGGATATCAACCTGTTAAACTGCCATGTTTTGGATGTCAAACTTTTAAACTGCCATCTTTCGTTTGTCAAACTTTTAAAGTGCCATCTTTCGTTTGTCAAACTTTTAAACGGCCATGTTTCGGATGTCTAACTTTTAAACTGCCATGTTTTGGATGTCAAACTTTTAAACTGCCATGTTTCGGATGTCACTTTTAAACTGCCATGTTTCGGATGTCAAACTTTTAATCTGCCATGTTTCGGATGTCAAACTTTTAAACTGCCATGTTTCGGATGTCAAACTTTTAAACTGGCATGTTTCGGATGTCAAACTTTTAAACTGCCATGTTTCGGATGTCAAACTTTTAAACTGGCATGTTTCGGATGTCAAACTTTTAAACTGCTATGTTTCGGATATCAACCTTTTAAACTGCCATGTTTTGGATGTCAAACTTTTAAACTGCCATCTTTCGTTTGTCAAACTTTTAAACTGCCATCTTTCGTTTGTCAAACTTTTAAACAGCCATGTTTCGGATGTGAAACTTTTAAACTGCCATGTTTTGGATGTCACCCTTTTAAACTGCCATGTTTCGGATGTCACTTTTAAACTGCCATGTTTCAGATGTCAAACGTTTGGATCAGGCATGAGTTACCATTAAACTGGCATTACCATTACTGGCAGTTACCATTAAACTGGCAGTTACCATTAAACTGGCTGCCATGTTCCAGTTGTCAAACTTTTAAACTGGCGTGCTTTGGATGTCAAACTTTTAAACCACCATCTTTCGTTTGTCAAACTTTTAAACGGCCATGTTTCGGATGTCAAACTTTTAAAATGCCATGCTTCGGATGTCAAACTTTAAAATGCCATCTTTCGTTTGCCAAACTTTTAAACGGCCATGTTTCGGATGTCATACTTTTAAACTGGCATGTTTCGGATGTCAAACTTTTAAACTGCCATGTTACGGATGTCAAACTTTTAAACTGCCATGTTTCAGTTGTCAAACTTTTAAACTGGCGTGCTTTGGATGTCAAACTTTTAAACCACCATCTTTCATTTGTCAAACTTTTAAACGGCCATGTTTCGGATGTCAAACTTTTAAACTGCCATGTTTCGGATGTCAAACTTTAAAATGCCATCTTTCGTTTGCCAAACTTTTAAACGGCCATGTTTCGGATGTCAAACTTTTAAACTGCCATGTTTCGGATGTCAAACATTTAAACTGCCATGTTTCGGATGTCAAACTTTTAAACTGCCATGTTTCGGATGTCAAACTTTTAAACTGCCATGTTTCGGATGTCAAACTTTTAAACTGCCATGTTTCGGATGTCAAACTTTTAAACTGCCATGTTTCGGATATCAACCTTTTAAACTGTCGTGTTTTGGATGTCAAACTTTTAAACTGCCATCTTTCGTTTGTCAAACTTTTAAACTGCCATCTTTCGTTTGTCAAACTTCTAAACTGCCATCTTTCGTTTGTCAAACTTTTAAACGGCCATGTTTCGGATGTCAAACTTTTAAACGGCCATGTTTCGGATGTCAAACTTTTAAACTGCCATGTTTCGGATATCAACCTTTTAAACTGCCATGTTTTGGATGTCAAACTTTTAAACTGCCATCTTTCGTTTGTCAAACTTTTAAACTGCCATCTTTCGTTTATCAAACTTTTAAACGGCCATGTTTCGGATGTCAAACTTTTAAAATGCCATGTTTCGGATGTCAAACTTTAAAATGCCATCTTTCGTTTGCCAAACTTTTAAACGGCCATGTTTCGGATGTCAAACTTTTAAACTGCCATGTTTCGGATGTCAAACTTTAAAATGCCATCTTTCGTTTGCCAAACTTTTAAACGGCCATGTTTCGGATGTCAAACTTTTAAACTGCCATGTTTCGGATGTCAAACATTTAAACTGCCATGTTTCGGATGTCAAACTTTTAAACTGCCATGTTTCGGATGTCAAACTTTTAAACTGCCATGTTTCGGATGTCAAACTTTTAAACTGGCATGTTTCGGATGTCAAACTTTTTAAAACTGCCATGTTTCGGATGTCAACCTTTTGAACTGCCATGTTTTGGATGTCAAACTTTTAAACTGCCATCTTTCATTTGTCAAACTTTTAAACGGCCATGTTTCAGATGTCTAACTTTTAAACTGCCATGTTTTGGATGTCAAACTTTTAAACTGCCATGTTTCGGATGTCACTTTTAAACTGCCATGTTTCGGATTTCAAACTTTTAAACTGCCATGTTTCGGATGTCAAACTTTTAAACTGGCATGTTTCGGATGTCAAACTTTTAAACTGCCATGTTTCGGATGTCAAACTTTTAAACTGCCATGTTTCGGATGTCAAACTTTTAAACTGGCATGTTTCGGATGTCAAACTTTTAAACTGCCATGTTTCGGATGTCAAACTTTTAAACTGGCATGTTTCGGATGTCAAACTTTTAAACTCCCATGTTTCGGATATCAACCTTTTAAACTGCCATGTTTTGGATGTCAAACTTTTAAACTGCCATCTTTCGTTTGTCAAACTTTTAAACTGCCATCTTTCGTTTGTCAAACTTTTAAACGGCCATGTTTCGGATGTCAAACTTTTAAACTGCCATGTTTTGGATGTCAACCTTTTAAACTGCCATGTTTCGGATGTCACTTTTAAACTGCCATGTTTCAGATGTCAAACGTTTGGATCAGGCATGAGTTACCATTAAACTGGCATTACCATTACTGGCAGTTACCATTAAACTGGCAGTTACCATTAAACTGGCTGCCATGTTCCAGTTGTCAAACTTTTAAACTGGCGTGCTTTGGATGTCAAACTTTTAAACCACCATCTTTCGTTTGTCAAACTTTTAAACGGCCATGTTTCGGATGTCAAACTTTAAAATGCCATCTTTCGTTTGCCAAACTTTTAAACGGCCATGTTTCGGATGTCAAACTTTTAAAATGCCATGTTTCGGATGTCAAACTTTAAAATGCCATCTTTCGTTTGCCAAACTTTTAAACGGCCATGTTTCGGATGTCAAACTTTTAAACTGCCATGTTTCGGATGTCAAACATTTAAACTGCCATGTTTCGGATGTCAAACTTTTAAACTGCCATGTTTCGGATGTCAAACTTTTAAACGGCCATGTTTCGGATGTCAAACTTTTAAACTGCCATGTTTCGGATGTCAAACTTTAAAATGCCATCTTTCGTTTGTCAAACTTTTAAACGGCCATGTTTCGGATGTCAAACTTTTAAAATGCCATGTTTCGGATGTCAAACTTTAAAATGCCATCTTTCGTTTGCCAAACTTTTAAACGGCCATGTTTCGGATGTCAAACTTTTAAACTGCCATGTTTCGGATGTCAAACATTTAAACTGCCATGTTTCGGATGTCAAACTTTTAAACTGCCATGTTTCGGATGTCAAACTTTTAAACTGCCATGTTTCAGATGTCAAACTTTTAAACTGGCATGTTTCGGATGTCAAACTTTTAAACTGCTATGTTTCAGATGTCAAACTTTTAAACTGCCATGTTTCGGATATCAACTTTTTAAACTGCCATGTTTTGGATGTCAAACTTTCAAACTGCCATCTTTCGTTTGTCAAACTTTTAAACTGCCATCTTTCGTTTGTCAAACTTTTAAACGGCCATGTTTTGGATGTCAAACTTTTAAACTGCCATGTTTCGGATGTCACTTTTAAACTGCCATGTTTCGGATGTCAAACTTTTAAACTGCCATGTTTCGGATGTCAAACTTTTAAACTGGCATGTTTTGGATGTCAAACTTTTAAACTGCCATGTTTCGGATGTCAAACTTTTAAACTGGCATGTTTCGGATGTCAAACTTTTAAACTGCCATGTTTCGGATATCAACCTTTTAAACTGCCATGTTTTGGATGTCAAACTTTTAAACTGCCATCTTTCGTTTGTCAAACTTTTAAACTGCCATGTTTCAGATGTCAAACGTTTGGATCAGGCATGAGTTACCAACTCGTCAAATTATAGTGGAGTCATTTTTTAGTCCCGCGAATGGTGGAACAGGATGAAACAAGGTCGAGGTCGAGTTCGAGGAGAAATTACAGGCCTAATTACAGGGTCGAGGAGAAAGGCTCGCTGGGTGTTTTTTCTGACGATCCAATAGTGACCTGCTAATTGTTAAAAAATCCAGCTGAAATGGGCTGAAAAGTTGGTGCGGATGGAGGAAGCGAGAATGGCTAAGAGAGCGGATAGTTTGAGGGAGCAAGGTAGTAGGAAAAGAGATAGACCACAGTTGAGATGGAGTATTGTGTGAAGAGGGATATTCCAGAAACACCAACACGGTGTGGATATTTGGAAAGTGGAGAGAGTTGGCTGAGGACAGGGTGGAGTGGAGTATTGTGGGGGTTATTATTTTTTTTTTTGATACAAGATCAAGGATCGTGTACGAGCTAACATTAATCATAAAAGAAACAAACGGACACAGAAAACATATAATAAAGGGAGTTGGAGACAAGATGGGGAGAGAGAGGGAAGCACACAAGCACAACAGTAGAGAACAGGGACAACGGGAGATCTGTGGGAGGGAGAGGACTTGGGGGGAGGAGGCATGGGAGGGGGGGGGGGGGATGAGAGAGGTATAAAACACATGGACATGGCTAGGACTTCCAGGACAGAAATTAACGGCAGTAGAAAAGATCAAGGTTTTGGATGGGGGGAAGATAAGAGATGGTGGTGAAAGCTGTTTTAAAGACCTGAAGGGAGGAGTGGGATTGAAGAGAGTGAGGGAGTTTGTTCCAGAAGGCGGGAGTAAAGAGGAATGAAAGAGTGAAGGTGAATAGAGAGTGTTGATTTTGGCAGATTCACCAGAAGAGGGTTGCTGGCAGCTCTTGAAAATAATTTCCCTGAAAATGGGACAATAAAGATTTTTTATTATTATTGTGCGACCTGTAGGAATATTAGGGGGACAGAGCACAGATAGAGCTGGGGGAGCAAGGCTAGAGAGGAGTTGGTAGAAGACAGAAAGCCCACCAACCTGCCTGCGGTGAGTGAGTGAAAGGCCCTCGGAGTTATCTTCATCGCAGGAGATTCCAATGATCCTGAAAGCTTTGGTTTTAACAGCGTGAAGCCGAGCTAGGTGTGTGGCAGGAGCACCGGCTCAGAGGGGGGAACAGTATTCCATTGATTATGGGTATGGGTTATGCAGGGCAGGAGCCTGGTGCCATTATACCTCACCCTTTAATAAAGGTAAGAGAAGGAAGAAGAATTCCCTGGAAACCAGCTTGATTCCAGAAGATTAGAACCCTTATCCAGTTTATTTATTTAGTTTTACGAATAAGCACTGAAAAACAGAAATCAGTACCCATTTACACCATAGAAATGGTACAAAAGATTTTGGGGCAGAATCGGACCACAATGTCATCCACAGGCCGATGGACATGCCATCCATTGCTCCAACGGAACATCGTACCCACCCACATTGCCACGGATGTAGTTTTGTGGTTTCCGTTGGCTCATCGTAGCTCAGCTGCCTTTTGATGGCATTTGCTCCATCAAAGGTTCCACTTTCTCTCTCGGCTTCCTGAGTTGCCACTAACCAGTCCAACCGGATCATGTGTGCTTTTTAGGCGACACCATCTCCTTACTGGATGGCCATATGCTCCCAAACCTTTGTCAGGTGCTGTTTAGGTCCTGCAGGATGTCACAGTCACTCTCCCCACTGGCAAGCCAGAGAGGGAAGTCAGTTTAGTCACCGACTACCCGACCATGCGGCAGGTCTCATTGGTTTACATGTTACCAGTGGCAGGTTACATGTTACCATCTGACTTCAAACTTTATTGTGCTGCCTCCAGCTGCTGGATTTGAACCCAAAATATCTGGAATGATGGTCTAGTGTCCTCACCATTAGGCCACCACTGTATTCTTAATGTACAGGGTGAATCAAAAGTAGCGCCCGCGCCCGCGCCCGATTTCTGTTTTTTCGGCTGTCGGATTCTTTCTGGGATGTCATGTTGTTAATAATTGTCTTGCAGATTATTAATTTTCTTAGTTTATTTATTTTTGTTTTTGTTTTGCAGGTTATTGCTGAGAGTTTGGAAAGTTACTGAATTTGCACCAAATTGAACCATGAATTACCTTTCAATGAATTAACGCATTGCGGCCGTGAAACATTACTACAAATGTAATGAACAACCAACGATGGCGGCACGCCTTTTGGCACAGGAATTCGATATAAACCCACCCCAGGGAAGAAACATACGATTGATTGTCGAGAAATTTGAAGCAACAGGGTCGGTAGCCACTGCAAAGAAGTCCGGTCGTCCGAAAACGGCAACGAATGTAGCTAAGGCTGAAGAAGCCATCAGGAGACTGGAACAAAGTCCGCAAAAGGCAACTCGCCGTTTATCTGCAGAGATGGAAGTGAGCCAATCAAGTGTTATCCGTATCCTTCACCAGAAAAACTGGAAACCTTACATTCCACGCTTACTGCATGCCCTTCATGATGGAGACGACGACCGCCGTCTTCAATTTTGCGAAGAGTTCTTAGCTAAACTTGACGAAGAGGACACAATGCTCGACAACATCTGGTGGTCAGATGAGGCATGTTTTAAGCTTAACGGCACAATTATAAAAAAAAAAATATAACCACCTTTAGAGGCCATTTTACCCCGCAAAGCAGGGGTTGGCCTTTTTCGGGAACCGTGGTTGTTGTTGTTTTTGGTCCCATTTTTGAAGCAATGTTTTACGGCCGGATGCCCTTCCTGACGCAAACCCTTTTTGCCGCCAACCTAACGGCACAATTAACAGACACATTTGTGTCGACTGGGCTGCGGAGAACCCAAGAGTGACAGTTGAGAAGGAGGTATATTTACCTGGCGTGACAGTTTGGGCAGCCATATCTCCATTAGGGATAATTGGACACTTTTTCTTTGAGGGATGTCACTGCAGAAATTTACCTGGAATCATTTAATGAAATCATTTATTTCTACCTTCTTGTACACTAATACAAATGGCAAACAAACAATCAACTGACAGAAAAAAAAATATATATATATATAAACAGAAATCTGGCGCTACTTTTGACTCGACCTGTATACATCTTAATGTCTATTTCTCGATGATAAAACGGACTTCAGCAAGTTTATTTAAAAGCAGCCGCTGTCTCCCATTACGTTTTTGTTAAGAAATGGTGACAGTTCACCGCCATGTATTTATTAAACCATATTTAATCAGCGATGTTGATCCGTTCTCTCCATCTTTGTGTTTCTTCTTTCCTTGTCCTCTTTCCTCCATTTTCAGGTGTTCTTGCAGGCCACGATAATCGTGTCAGCTGTCTGGGAGTAACGGATGATGGGATGGCTATTGCGACTGGATCCTGGGACAGCTTCCTCAAAATCTGGAATTAGCATGGAGGGTTGGGGGAAGGGGGATAAATAATGTTGGAGTGGGGATGGGGGAGTGATATCGTGGAGGAACGATGTAGAGTAAAAAGTGAAATCCGATGCTACTTTGGTTTCAAAACCCCTTTTCCCCTCATTTCTCATTTCATTTCAGAGTAAAATGTCATTTTTAGCCTTTATTTTCTATCAGTTTTTCGACGGTTTCTTTGTTTTCTCTTTTGTTTACGCTTATCGTCATCTGCTTTTATAATTCTTTCAGTATCTCCTCTTTATCTCTTTCTCACTCCTCCCCTCCCCCACCATATCGTTCTCACACTCCAAATCTCTCCAGTCTCTATCGCCCACCCCCACCTCTCTCTCTCGCCCACCCCCACCTCTCTCTCTCGCCCACCCCCACCTCTCTCTCTCTCTCTCTCGCCCACCCCCACCTCTCTCTCTCTCGCCCACCCCCACCTCTCTCTCTCTCTCACCCACCCCCACCTCTCTCTCTCTCTCTCTCGCCCACTCCCACCCCTCTCTCTCGCCCACACTCACACCTCTTTCTCGCCCACGCACCCCTCTCCCTCAACCACCCCCACGCCTCTCTTGCCCACCCCCACACCTCTTTCTCGCCTACCCACCCCTCTCCCTCAACCACCCCCACCCCTCTCACCCACCCCACACCTCTCTCTCTCTCACCCACCCAACCTCTCACACATCCCCACCCCTCCCTTTCTCGCCCACCCCCACCTCTCACACATCCCCACCCCCATCTCTCTCTCTTTCTCTCTCTCTCGCCCACCGTCATCTCTCTCTCTCTCTCTGTCTCTCTTGCCCACCCCACCCCTCTCTCTCTCTCTCTCTCTCTCTCTCTCTCTCTCTCGCCCACTCCCACCCCTCTCTCTCGCCCACACTCACACCTCTCTCTCGCCCACACTCACACCTCTTTCTCGCCCACCCACCCCTCTCCCTCAACCACCCCCACGCCTCTCTCTTGCCTACCCCCACACCTCTTTCTCGCCTACCCACCCCTCTCCCTCAACCACCCCCACCCCTCTCACCCACCCCACACCTCTCTCTCACCCACCCAACCTCTCACACATCCCCACCCCTCCCTTTCTCACCCACCCCACCTCTCACCTATCCCCACCCCTCTCTCTAGCCCACCCCACCTCTCACCCACCCCTCAATCTGTCACTGTCTCACCAACCAACCCCATCTCTCTCTTGCCAACCCCCCCCCCCCTCCTGCCTACCCCTCTCTCACCCACTCTCCTGATCTCTCTCTTTTTCTCGGCCACTCTCACCCCACCTGCCCTCTCTCCCGATCTCTCTCTGGCCCATCACCCCTCCCTTTTCTCTCACTTGCCACTCTCCTCCTCCTCTCTCGCTTCACTCACATACTCCCCCCCCCCCCCTTGTTTTTTTCCCTCTGCATCAGTAGAAATTACTCCTCTTTATTTAATCTTTAATCCTGATTTATTTAATTTTCACATTCTGCAATGCAAACTCCCACCTTCCGCTTCAGTCGATTGACTTTACTGTTCAGACGACGCATTCCAGCAACACCATCACCCACACACCCATCGAATCGTTTATTGTGATCATTGCTTGCGGACCCTGTGGCTGTGACGTCTAACGCTCCACGACTTTTTATTTTCACTCTCGCTGTTGGTTTCATTCTAACCATCCTTCTGTGTGTCTGTCCTTCCTCTCTCAGTTTCACGATTTCTTTCTCGGTCCCCAGTGTGTTGTAACATCCGGTTGGACATCAGTGAGGTGGTAGTCTGTGGTTGTGCTCATGGCTCGGTTTCACATCGATTGAACATCGAGTCGTCGTGACCATATTGTCCACATTCGATCATCGTTCGTAACCACCAATCTTTGTTTTGTCCTTCCCTCTCTTTGACTGATGTCACATTTCCACGTTAGTGATTCATTCACTCATGGATGTTGATGTTTTTTCTTATTTGTTTGTTTTTCACACCTCCCTCATCATATTTGTGTCCTCCTGCCTCACGAGCTGAACTAAACGGACCTTGTGCCGTGTGCACCTGATTTTGTCCGATATTTTTTTCCGCTGACGACGACATCAAGTCCGAGACCAGTGTTCCGATCCACGTTTGCAAATCGACGTGACCATTAGACCCTCGCTTTTTGGGTCGTGGTCTCTGTTACTTCTCTCTCGAGATCTCCCAACGCCTTTTCCCATATTCAGTTCCTCCTAACCTTCTCGAGTCATCATGAACCCGCCGGTTCCTTCATCCCTCCAGCGACTCTCTCTCCGTTTGAAAACAAACTTTTGTACACTTTTCATTTCACCATCGACTTGGGAGAAAGTTATTTTTCCGATTTGTTTTTATCTCAGAGTTTTCTTGTCCAATTAAGTCATTTGCAGCAACAGTTAACTAATGGCCAAGTACGTTTGTTTTTGAGTAATAATGGGACTCCTCTTGCCTTCCCATTAATTTGTCGGCCCCACCAGTCCATGACCAGTCTGCGAACCAGCGTCCAGGTCGACTAGGCAGGCGGTCGCTTGGCCGTCTTGAGTGACCGGCAGTCTTCGAGCCAGCATCCGGGGATGACTAGGCATGCGGGTGCTCGGCCGGTCGACCCCCTTGAGTGACCGGCAGTCTTCGAGCCAGCATCCGGGGATGACTAGGCATGCGGGTGCTCGGCCGGTCGACCCCCTTGAGTGACCGGCAGTCTTTGAGCCAGCATCCGGGGATGACTAGGCGTGCGGGTGCTCGGCCGGTCGACCCCCTTGAGTGACCGGCAGTCTTCGAGCCAGCATCCGGGGATGACTAGGCATGCAGGTGCTCGGCCGGTCGACCCCCTTGAGTGACCGGCAGTCTTTGAGCCAGCATCTGGGGATGACTAGGCATGCGGGTGCTCGGCCGGTCGACCCCCTTGAGTGACCGGCAGTCTTTGAGCCAGCATCTGGGGATGACTAGGCATGCGGGTGCTCGGCCGTCTTGAGTGACCGGCAGTCTTCGACCCAGCATCCGGGGATGACTAGGCATGCAGGTGCTCGGCCGGTCGACCCCCTTGAGTGACCGGCAGTCTTTGAGCCAGCATCCGGGTCGACTAGGCAGGCGGTCGCTTGGCCGTCTTGAGTGACCGGCAGTCTTCGACCCAGCATCCGGGGATGACTAGGCATGCAGGTGCTCGGCCGGTCGACCCCCTTGAGTGACCGGCACTTTGAGCGAGCATCTGGGGATGACTAAGCATGCTGGTGCTCGGCCGGTCGACCCCCTTGAGTGACCGGCAGTCTTTGAGCCAGCATCCTGGGATGACTAGGCATGTGGATTCCCCTACTGGTCGACCCTCTTCAAAGACCAGCAGTCTTCGAGCCAGCATCCGAAGATCACTCGGCGTGCAGATGCTCGGCTGGTCGACCCTCTTGAGTGACCGGCAGTCTTTGAGCCAGCATCTGGGGATGACTAGGCATGCGGGTGCTCGGCCAGTTGACCCCCTTGAAAGACCGGCAGTCTTCAAGCCAGCATCCGGGGATGACTAGGCATGCAGGTGCTCGGCCGGTCGACCCCCTTGAGTGACCGGCAGTCTTTGAGCCAGCATCCGGGGATGACTAGGCATGCGGGTGCTCGGCCGGTCGACCCCCTTGAAAGACCGGCAGTCTTCGAGCCAGCATCCGGGGATGACTACGCATGCAGGTGCTCGGCCGGTCGACCCCCTTGAGTGACCGGCAGTCTTTGAGCCAGCATCCGGGGATGACTAGGCATGCGGGTGCTCGGCCGGTCGACCCCCTTGAGTGATAACGAGGGACGGGACGCCCGTTTAATGTCCACCCGAGGGCCCGGCGCACACCTTGCTTGTGAAACATCAGGACGACGGTTTATAGCTGGGTGTTGATTCAAACTCAGGCTGGACACCTTGGAGGTGTGTGTGTGTGTGTGTGTGTGTGTGTGTGTGTGTGTGTGTGCGTGTGTGTGTGTGTGTGTGTGTGTGTGTGTGTGTGTGTGTGTGTGTGTAGGTTTCCTATCATCTTTCACTGAATTATGATTGGCTGACAAAGATGTGGTGTTGAGATGTGGGCGGTTGTCCGTCGTTTCCTTCCACATTTTGATATCCTCTGAATTCCAGAATGCCTGTGTCTCGTCTCCATGGTTTCAAAGGACTGTCATCTACAATACCAATGCAACTACGGTACTGCGCAAATGCTGGACACCCTAAGTAGTGGACATTGGGGCCACTCGTTATTTTTGCACAGATTGAAGTCACGTCGAATGGCTGCGAACATTTTCCAATTTCGAATTTGCATTTTGCAAACGCACTCACAGCGTGAGATTGTGATGCCATCCGATGGAGGGGCAAACCGGACCGTTTACAGTTCGCCTTCACCTGATCGTCCGATTCATGTCGACAGACAACCTCAGAGTACGTTTGGCTGTTCCCTGCAGGGAGTGCGTTTCATTGTTAAATCAGGTTTCATTATTTTATTTTTTTGAATGTCCATATGCATCACCACTCAATGTTTCCTGTGTCCACTCGGTTCTTACACTTGGAAGTCTGGTATCGGAGATTGTGTTGTGGAGTCCTTCATGGATTATAATTATATATAAATATAAATAAATAAATAACAGCGTTTTTGTGTTGTAGACACGACATGACCACCGAGGAGTTTCTCGACGTTTTTGTTTGGATTTGTACAAACTGGTGATTCACAGCGTTTGCTTCCTAGAGCTTGTTCATTCCAGAGATTCGTTTTTCTTTTTCTTGAACTCATTCATCTCGTTCTGTCACTCTTGTACATTATCTCTCTTTCTCTCTCTTCTGGGAATTAATTGATATTCTGAATCCAAGGAGGAAAAGCCCCGTGAATGTTGTCAAGCTTTTGTGATTCGATCGAACCACAACCTTCCACTTTTTGAGTGGTAGTTTGTGATTCCGGTATGAACCCCCTCCCTGTTTCATGTGATAGCGGTTTATATAGTTTGCTGCAGAACACGCTTTACGTGTGTGTGTGTGTGTGTGTGTGTGTGTGTGTGTGTGTGTGTGTGTGTGTGTGTGTGTGTGTGTGTGTGTGTGTGTGTGTGTGTGTGTGTGTGTGTGTGTTGTTATTTAATAAAGGTGACACTTTGGTTGTCAGTTTGGATTTTTGGGACTTTTTACCTGCACCTATAGTAATAAATAAATAAATGAAAAATCACTCAGAGTGACACTTGCCAAAAGAGAACAAAGTAGAATGGCACTCAGTAGAGTATCCTTTTCACCCCAAAAATAGTTGGTGGTTGAATGTTTTTTTTTTTTGTTTTTTTTGTATACAAGATCGAGGCTCGTGAAAGCGCTAACATTAATCATACAGAAAGACAAACCGACACATAAAACATATAACATGGGGATGGGGAGCGGTAGACAAGATATGGCAAGAGGGGGAGGAACACAAACACAACATCTGAGAACAGGGACATCGAGAGATCTGTGGGAGGGAGAGGGCTTTGGGGGGGGGGGGGGAGGCATGGGAAGGGAGGGGGGGGGGGGGCGGGAGAAGTATAAAACATATGGACACTGCCAGGACTTCCAGGAAAGAAGTTGGAATTTCAAACAAGGTGGATATGGGGTGAATTAGTGGGGGTAGAAAAGATCAAGGTTTTGGATGGGGAAAGATGAGAGATGGTGGTGGACAGCTGTTTTAAAGACCTTGAGGGAGGAGTAGGATTGAAGGGAGTGGGGGAGTTTGTTCCAGAGGCGGGAGAAAAGAGGAATGAAAGGGTGAAGGTAAGCAGAGAGCCGAGATTTCGGCAGTTTAACCATCAGAGGGTTGCTGGCAGATCTTGTGCGACCTGTAGGAATATTGGGGGGACAAAGCAGCACAAACAGAGCTGGAGGAGCAAGGCCGGACAGGAGTCGGTAGAAGACAGAAAGACCACCTACCTGTCTGTGGTGAGTGAGTGAAAGGCCCTCGGAGATAGCTTCGTCACGGGAGATTCCAATGATTCTGAATGCTTTGGATTCAACAGCGTGAAGCCGAGCTAGGTGTGAGGCAGGAGCACCAGCCCAGAGGGGGGAACAGTATTCCATTGAGCTGCGGATGAAAGCCTTGTATGTGGTGAGGAGCTCAGGTGTGCCAAGGAAGGACTTCGCACGACGGAGGATGCCCAGTCGGCGACTGGCTTTGGAGGCCAGCTTGGAAATGTGGTTTTCCCAAGAAAGATCAGTAAGCTGATATGAAAATCCTATTCAAATTTCAAGTCAATCGGATGAAAATTGAGGCTTTTAGAAATTTGAAAAAGCGGTTGACCGTGGGCCTATGTTGACCTTTTGGCCTATGCTAATCTCAAAAATAGTTGATGGTTGAATTCAGTTTGCTGATATGTAAATCCCATTCAAATTTCAAGTGAATCGGATGAAAATTGAGGATATTAAAAAAAAAAAAGTGGTTGACCTCTGGCCTACGTTGACCTTTTGGCCCACACTGATCTCAAAAATAGTTGGTGGTTGAATTGAGTAAGCCGATATGTAAATCCTATTCAAATTTCAAGTCAATCGGATGAAAATTGAGGATTTTAGAAATTTGAAATGGTTTGACCTTTGGCCTATGTTGACCTTTTTACCTTTTGACCCCAAAAATATATAGGATTTTGTCGGACCACGAACTCTACCATTTGGTAATGATTCGTAAAGATCGGTTAAAAATTGTGTCCTGTAGGCAAGTATAAGTGAGCAGACAAACAAACAAACAAACACACAAAACCGAAATGAACAATGCAAATATATATATATTTTTTTTACCAATTAACAAAAACACACAAACCGGAGTGATCAACATACTTGCAAAAAAAAAAAAAACGAGAACAAGTACAGATACATTCAAAGTACACCGCCCCCATGCCAAATAATTAAATATCCTCCAGCGTGGCATTGCCGGGGTGCCCCTGGCGCCCGGCAATACCGCAGTGGAGCTCATAGAGGCTGCATTGGGAGGGAGAGGTGTACACTAATTAATTGATTAATTGCATAATTAAAATCAATAAAAGATTATCATAAAATATTTTCTAATCAATTGGCTAATAGCATAACTAAACCACCAGTGCTTCATCTGAATCTGTAACTTAAAAAAAAAAAAATTAATTAAGTCATTCATCGAATAATTAAATAATTAATAGATTAATTAATTACTCAATAAATCAAAAATACAATTTACAGCCAAATCACTTGGTCATTGTCATGTCCAAATATCAGCTTCCGTGTTCAAAAGGTGCCTGAGATATTGCCCAGAGGAGAAATAAAAAAAAAAAAAAATTAATAATGAAAATAAATAAATAGTAATCGTAAAAAAATAAATAATTAATCAATTCGCGAATAGAACACATAAACACCACCATTTCATCAGAATCTGTAACTTAAAAAAAAAAATTTTTTAGTCATTAATCTAATAATTAAATAATTAATTGATTAATTGATCAATCAAAAAATAAACAAGTACAAAAAGTTTTAATTAAAACAAAAAGCCGCGTCGATGTTACACAATGCCTAGATGCAGCTGTGCCTATAACGTCGATGTTATAGGCACAGGACATTCCTATTGATTCGATTACTTGATGTTATTTTTGTGCAAAGTGAAAATATATCTCGGCAATTTCCCGTGTGTGGCGACGAATTTTTAATATATCTCGGCATTTTCCCGTCTGTTATTTCGGGCGGTGTATGACTGACCATGCCGCCATTTAAAAAATATATATCTCGGCAATTTCCCGTATGTGGTGACACGTGAACGAAGCTATGCTCCTCTCTCCACATTATTGTGACGACGTATAATTAAATATTTCATCGTGACGATTGTCATCAATGGACGAATTTTTAATATATCTCGGCATTTTCCCATCTGTTATTTCAGGCGGTGTATGACTGACCATGCCGCAATTTAAAAAATATATATCTCGGCAATTTCCCGTGTGTGGCGACACGTGAACGAAGCTATGCTCCTCTCTCCACATTATTGTGACGACGTATAAATTAAATATTTCATCGTGACGATTGTCATCAAATGGACGAATTTTAATATATCTCGGCATTTTCCCGTCTGTTATTTCGGGCGGTGTATGACTGACCATGCCGCGATTTAAACAAAATATATATATCTCGGCAATTTCCCGTGTGTGGCGACACGTGAACGAAGCTATGCTCCTCTCTCCACATTATTGTGACGACGTATAAATTAAATATTCATCGTGACGATTGTCATCAAATGGACGAATTTTTAATATATCTCGCATTTTCCATCTGTTATTTCAGGCGGTGTATGACTGACCATGCCGCAATTTAAAAATATATATCTCGGCAATTTCCGTGTGTGGCGACACGTGAACGAAGCTATGCTCCTCTCTCCACATTATTGTGACGACGTATAAATTAAATATTTCATCGTGACGATTGTCATCAAATGGACGAATTTTTAATATATCTCGGCATTTTCCGTCTCTTATTTCGGGCGGTGTATGACTGACCATGCCGCGATTTAAAAAAAAAATATCTCAATGGACTTGAAGTTACAGGCCTTTGAGAATTCATTTCGTTCTATAAAGGGCAACTTTCATCGGATTTTTCTTCCCGTTTTTTTTCAACCGAGTCTAAAACGATGTTAGCGACTGTGAAAAATGAAATGATATATCGAATTTGATTGAAAGAAAACTGTGTGAGAGAGCAAGACACCACGGGCCTACAAAACAGGCCTCCAAGCTATGCGAGTTAATAAAATGGTGGATATTTGTTTATATGAAGCCTCTCCCAGAATGGGTGGAGCTATGGTTCCCAGAATGGGTGGAGCTTTGAGGTTTTGTCTTCTCTGCAAGAACAACAAGAAAGAAGAACAAGAACAAGAACAAGAACAACAGCAGAGGGCACTCTATGAGCAGCGTCTGCGACGCGGCTAAAAATAGCCTTTGCAGCCAAATCACTTGGTCATTGGCATGTCCAAATATCAGCTTCCTAACTCAAAAGTGCCTGAGATAATGGCCAGAAGAATTTGATTAATTAATTAATCGCTAATAATTAAATAACTCCTCAATTAATTGATAAATCAAAAAAAACAAAAAATACCGTTTTTGACAAAGGACGTGCTCACTATTGTGCCGAAATTTCAGCTTCCTAGCTCAAAGGATGGCTGAGATATCGCCCGGACAAACAAACAAGAAAGAAAACAAGTACACACATTCAAAGTACACCGCCCCATGCCAAATAATTAAATATACTACAGCCTCAAAAAATATACTCGGACATTGAAACTTTATATTTCAGTTATTAAATATGTCGCTTGAACTTTATATTTATCGTTTTATATTTTTACGTTATTTTAAAAAAATACGTTACGTTATTTTACGTTATTATATTACGTTATTTTACGTTATTTATTACGTTATTTTACGTTATTTTACGTTAATATATTACGTTATTTAAAATAAAAAAAAATTTTTACGTTATAATTTCGGACATTCGGAATATCATCACGGAATTACAGCCTCTGTTTTGCAGTGAGGTGCCGCACGTATTTGGATAAAATATTTATGGGTGGCGTCCTGCCCTGAGGGCAGAGTTCATGTGAGATAACATCTCGCAGGGCTGTTTGTTTAGTATAAAACGCGAAGGAACAGTTTAAAAGGTACCGGCACGTGCTTTTTATCAACACCTCCGGGGAAAGGTGTTCCATGAACTCAAGTCTAGGTTACCATGTTACAACAGCACTGGGGTAAGGTGTTCCATGAACTCAAGTCGAGGTTACCATGTTACAACAGCACTGGGGTAAGGTGTTCCATGAACTCAAGTCGAGGTTGCCATGTTACAACAGCACTGGGGTAAGGTGTTTCCATGAACTCAAGTCGAGGTTACCATGTTACAACAGCACTGGGGTAAGGTGTTCCATGAACTCCGGTCTAGGTTGCCATGTTACAACAACACTGGGGTAAGGTGTTCCATGAACTCAAGTCGAGGTTACCATGTTACAACAGCACTGGGTGTAAGGTGTTCCATGAACCTCCGGTCTAGGTTACCATATTACAACAGCACTGGGGTAAGGTGTTCTATGACCTCAAAAATAATTAGTGGTTGAATTCAATGACCTGACTTGCAAATCATCTTCAAAGTTTAAGTCAATCGGATGAAAATTGAGGATTTTAGAAATTTGAAATTGTTGTTGACCTTTGGCCTATGTTGACCTTTTGTCCTATGCTGATCTCAAAAATAGTTGGTGGTTGAATTCAGTTTGGCCGATATGTAAATCCTATTCAAATTTCAAGTCAATCGGATGAAAATTGAGGATTTTAGAAATTCAAAAAAAAGTGGTTGACCTTTGGCCTATGTTGACCTTCTGACCTCAAATATATAGGATTTTGTCGGAACACGAAGTCTACCATTTGGTGAAGTTTTTGTGAGGATCGGTTTAAAATTGTGACCTGTAGGCAAGTCTAAGTGAGCGGAAACACACACCACCCGGAGTGACCAACACACTTGTAAAAAAATGTTTTCATGTGCAACTAATAAGGGAATTGCTATAAACCATATTTACCTCTTTGCGCACAAGATTAAATGTAACCCACTATAAATCGATGCCATGACCATTTAAAAAATTGATTTGAAAGGTTGGGGAGGGTTGGGGGATGTCAGGTGTTTTGATGTGCCCAAAACCCCCACCCCCTCCACTTTCTCCACTTTCATTAACAACGCACATTGAGGCTTCTCGCAGAATAAGTAGTTTTGGAAAACACAGGTTGGGTGGTAACATGGTAACCTATACCTGAGTTCATAGAACACCTTACCCCAGTGCTGTTGTAATATGGTAACCTAGACCGGAGTTCATGGAACACCTTACCCCAGTGCTGTTGTAACATGGTAACCTAGACCTGAGTTCATAGAACACCTTACCCCAGTGCTGTTGTAACATGGTAACCTCGACCTGAGTTCATAGAACACCTTACCCCAGTGCTGTTGTAATATGGTAACCTCGACTTGAGTTCATGGAACACCTTACCCCAGTGCTGTTGTAACATGGCAACCTCGACCTGAGTTCATGGAACACCTTACCCCAGTGCTGTTGTAATATGGTAACCTCGACTTGAGTTCATGGAACACCTTACCCCAGTGCTGTTGTAACATGGCAACCTCGACCTGAGTTCATGGAACACCTTACCCCAGTGCTGTTGTAACATGGTAACCTAGACCTGAGTTCATAGAACACCTTACCCCAGTGCTGTTGTAACATGGTAACCTAGACCTGAGTTCATAGAACACCTTACCCCAGTGCTGTTGTAACATGGCAACCTCGACTTGAGTTCATAGAACACCTTACCCCAGTGCTGTTGTAACATGGTAACCTAGACCTGAGTTCATAGAACACCTTACCCCAGTGCTGTTGTAACATGGTAACCTAGACCTGAGTTCATAGAACACCTTACCCCAGTGCTGTTGTAACATGGTAACCTCGACTTGAGTTCATGGAACACCTTACCCCAGTGCTGTTGTAACATGGTAACCTCGACTTGAGTTCATGGAACACCTTACCCCAGTGCTGTTGTAACATGGTAACCTCGACTTGAGTTCATGGAACACCTTACCCCAGTGCTGTTGTAACATGGTAACCTAGACTTGAGTTCATGGAACACCTTTCCCCGGAGGTGTTGATAAAAAGCACGTGCCGGTACCTTTTAAACTGTTCCTTCGCGTTTTATACTAAACAAACAGCCCTGCGAGATGTTATCTCACATGAACTCTGCCCTCAGGGCAGGACGCCACCCATAAATATTTTATCCAAATACGTGCGGCACCTCACTGCAAAACAGAGGCTGTAATTCCGTGATGATATTCCGAATGTCCGAAATTATAACGTAAAAATATAAACGATAAATATAAAGTTCAAGCTATATATTTAATAACTGAAATATAAAGTTTCAATGTCCGAAAGTGACAACAATCTGATTTATGTTCAAGTAGATAATTAAGTGGAAGTAAAAGATTTTAAAGGTTCGAGAAAAAAAAAATTGAATCGAAAATTTCCCGTTAAGTTACTCATACACCGCCTTATTTAACACCTCAAGTTCGTCGCGCCTGGTGTTTGTGTTCAAGTTTCCTGGTTGGAATGATTTTTAATTCTGTTTGATTCAGACCAATTACTCGTCGCTTCACGCACAGGGGATAAAAACACAGCAATGTTGGGAAAACAATCATTTTACGTCAGTTAGAACAAATAATTTACTTGGAACAAAAATGTGTCGAAACAGACACCTGCCTGTTTATCTAGAGGGAAGAGGAAGAAGCAGGACTTACAGCTTTCATGCAGCTGTTCCAACGGTATGACAGCAGGATTAACACTTTATAATAATGCATGTCCGATTAACACTTTATAATAACGTGTGAGTGTCTGATTAACACTTTATAATAACGTGTCTGATTAATACTCAATAATAACGTGTCTGATTAATACTTTATAATAACGTGTCTGATTAACACTTTATAATAACGTGTCTGATTAATACTTTATAATAACGTGTGTCTGATTAACACTTTATAATAACGTGTCTGATTAACACTTTATAATAACGTGTCTGATTAATACTTTATAATAACGTGTGTCTGATTAACACTTTATAATAACGTGTGTCTGATTAACACTTTATAATAACGTGTCTGATTAACACTTTATAATAACGTGTCTGATTAATACTTTATAATAACGTGTCTGATTAATACTTTATAATAACGTGTGTGTCTGATTAACACTTTATAATAACGTGTCTGATTAACACTTTATAATAACGTGTCTGATTAATACTTTATAATAACGTGTGTGTCTGATTAACACTTTATAATAACGTGTCTGATTAATACTTTATAATAACGTGTCTGATTAATACTTTATAATAACGTGTCTGATTAACACTTTATAATAACGTGTCTGATTAACACTTTATAATAACGTGTCTGATTAATACTTTATAATAACGTGTGTCTGATTAACACTTTATAATAACGTGTCTGATTAACACTTTATAATAACGTGTCTGATTAATACTTTATAATAACGTGTCTGATTAATACTTTATAATAACGTGTCTGATTAACACTTTATAATAACGTGTCTGATTAACACTTTATAATAACGTGTCTGATTAATACTTTATAATAACGTGTGTCTGATTAACACTTTATAATAACGTGTCTGATTAACACTTTATAATAACGTGTCTGATTAATACTTTATAATAACGTGTCTGATTAATACTTTATAATAACGTGTGTCTGATTAACACTTTATAATAACGTGTGTCTGATTAACACTTTATAATAACGTGTCTGATTAACACTTTATAATAACGTGTCTGATTAATACTTTATAATAACGTGTCTGATTAATACTTTATAATAACGTGTGTGTCTGATTAACACTTTATAATAACGTGTCTGATTAACACTTTATAATAACGTGTCTGATTAATACTTTATAATAACGTGTGTGTCTGATTAACACTTTATAATAACGTGTCTGATTAACACTTTATAATAACGTGTGTCTGATTAACACTTTATAATAACGTGTGTCTGATTAACACTTTATAATAACGTGTCTGATTAACACTTTATAATAACGTGTCTGATTAACACTTTATAATAACGTGTCTGATTAATACTTTATAATAACGTGTGTGTCTGATTAACACTTTATAATAACGTGTCTGATTAACACTTTATAATAACGTGTCTGATTAATACTTTATAATAACGTGTGTGTCTGATTAACACTTTATAATAACGTGTCTGATTAATACTTTATAATAACGTGTCTGATTAATACTTTATAATAACGTGTCTGATTAACACTTTATAATAACGTGTCTGATTAACACTTTATAATAACGTGTCTGATTAATACTTTATAATAACGTGTGTCTGATTAACACTTTATAATAACGTGTCTGATTAACACTTTATAATAACGTGTCTGATTAATACTTTATAATAACGTGTCTGATTAATACTTTATAATAACGTGTCTGATTAACACTTTATAATAACGTGTCTGATTAACACTTTATAATAACGTGTCTGATTAATACTTTATAATAACGTGTGTCTGATTAACACTTTATAATAACGTGTCTGATTAACACTTTATAATAACGTGTCTGATTAACACTTTATAATAACGTGTCTGATTAATACTTTATAATAACGTGTGTGTCTGATTAACACTTTATAATAACGTGTCTGATTAACACTTTATAATAACGTGTCTGATTAATACTTTATAATAACGTGTGTGTCTGATTAACACTTTATAATAACGTGTCTGATTAATACTTTATAATAACGTGTCTGATTAATACTTTATAATAACGTGTCTGATTAACACTTTATAATAACGTGTCTGATTAACACTTTATAATAACGTGTCTGATTAATACTTTATAATAACGTGTGTCTGATTAACACTTTATAATAACGTGTCTGATTAACACTTTATAATAACGTGTCTGATTAATACTTTATAATAACGTGTCTGATTAATACTTTATAATAACGTGTCTGATTAACACTTTATAATAACGTGTCTGATTAACACTTTATAATAACGTGTCTGATTAATACTTTATAATAACGTGTGTCTGATTAACACTTTATAATAACGTGTCTGATTAACACTTTATAATAACGTGTCTGATTAATACTGTTGCGAATATGGAATTTGGCCTCCATATCCGCTTGTAAATATTCCCCTATTTTCTCCAATACTCCCCAACTTTCCCCAATCCCCCATTCCCTAGTCCCATTGCATGTAAATAACAATCAGTAGAGCCGACCTTCCCCTTATTCCCCCATTAAATGTCGTGCCCAGGTCCACCGCACCACACGTAGACAACTTTCGGACATCTTCCTAGTTATTCTTAATCTATGTCAGTTAAGGCCTCGTTTCCATTAATTATGACTCTTCGTTGCACCAGAATGTGATTATATGGCATCAGTAGTGAGTTTAGGACCTTTCCCATACCTCCTTCCATCTCCTTCCCCAACAATTACAACAACAACAGAGGAGATGGCGGCGGAGCGGGGGAGGATGCGTCCTCACACCGGCTCGATTAGCGCCATAGACCATGCGCTCCACGGGGTTACCACGAAGGGGCTCCTTGTCAGCTCCTCGTCAAGGGCGGAGCCTGGTAAACCCCCCCGCACGCACCCAATGAGAAGCAACGTGCCGATTCCATCTGGGGCGGAGCTAACGAGCCGAGGGCGTGTCACTCCCCGCCGGATATACGCGGCCCCGCGCCGGATGTGACGAGAGATGCGCACCCAGCTTGGAGAAGGAAAGCCACCTGCGAGCGCTGAGTCAGATGCGCCCCCAGCTTGAGCAGACAAGACGCCATCCGAGCGCTGCGACCTCCCCGCATCTCTGGACCGGACCGAGTCGATTCTGACCTTTGAGCCCAGGTGCACCTGGAGCCATCGCTACCCGCCTGTCCTTTGCATCAATCCCCGTGTGAGTCAGCCGTTGTCCTGTTTACCTGTCGTCTGTTGGGAATAATATAAGATTGTGTCTAAGTGCTTGTCTTTCTATGCTGTCCCTCTTGTAGTTGTAATCTAACCTTCCGCCTTAATATAACCTCCTCCGGAGGTCTTGAGAACTGAACCCCTGGTGTCGTATTGTGTTATTGTAATCCAGCCGGGTGTCTTCTTTTTCTTATTGAGCCAGCATCGCGCGACTTCGTCAACGTCGAGTATAGTCGGGTAATTTGTGCGGACACGACGGCCATTCCGCTCGGCCCACTTTAACATCAAAGTCGTGTCTGTAACAATTGGTGTCGGGAGTGAGATTCGAGGCCCGACCAAATTTTGAAAAAAAAAAACGAATAGAGGAAAAAAAAAAATTTGGTCAAAATTTGGAGCGGCCGAAATTCGTTTTGTTTTACAAAACCCGAATTTTGAAAGTCGCGCTATGGCGGATCAAGACGGCTGGGGTCCGGTTAGGGAGAGTGAAGCAGGGTCGGTCCAGGACCAAATTGAGGGACATGAGGGACATGAGGAGAGCGAAACAGCGGGGGTAGCAGACGCGCGAAATGGCGCCTCGCACATAGCTACGGCGGCCGCACCCGCTGCACAAGTGGGAGGGATGGCCCAGATGCAGGCCCTCATGGAGCAATTTATGGCGCAAATGCAGGCGTCCCTCAAACTGCAGAGTAACCAATTGGGGAACCGGATGGATGCTCAGGGTGAGCGATTGGAGGGCCAAATGAGGGTTGATAGTGGGCGATTAGAGGGCCAAATGAGGGGTACCGGTGAGAAGTTAGACAATAATTTTGAGGAGTTAGACAAGAAAATTGGGAAGTTAGACAATAATTTTGAGGGGTTAGACAACGGGATAAAAGAAGTGAAAAATGGGTTAATGGGGGTAGAAAATAGAATGGCTGCCCAGGAGAATCAGATAGAGGGAGTGAAAAATGGGTTAGAGGGGTTAGAAAACAGTATGGAAGGCAAATTGAGGGACATGAGGGACCAAGCGGAAAGGGAAGTTAAACAAATGGAGCAGCAGATAGAGGGGGTCAGAATGGGGGTAGAAACCAAACTGGATGCTCACAGGGAGGAAATGGAGCAGATGAGGGTGGCATCTGGGCAGGAGATGCAAGTGATGGGAGAGCAGATCAGAAGAGGAGTGAGTGAGGAGGTCGGAGGAGTGCGCGAGGAGGTGAGGCACTGTGAGGAGCACATGGAAAAGGAGGTGAGAAAGGGGACTGTAAAGTTACAAGGGGGCATAGAGGACCTGACGCAGGAGGTGGAGCAGCTGACGGTGGGACAGACGGAGTTAGTGGAGCAGGTTCAAAGGAACACTGCGGTATTAGGAGGTTTAAAAGCGACACAAAACGACATAAAAAACGACTTGATAGCGACAAAGAGGGAATGTCAGATGGTACGTGAGGGACTGACAACGAGGTTGGACGAGGTGATAGAGGTAATGGAGACGAAGGACCGGCAGGTGAGGACGCACCTGGAAACGGTCAAGGTAGCCTTAGAGGATGAGCTTGAGGAGACGTACCGGGACATAAAAGAGGTGAAGCAGAAACTAGAAGAAGTGGAAGAAGGGATGAGCGAAATTAAGAAGCGACGGAGAGGGGATAACAAAGAGATAAAAGAGGAAGTAAAAGAATTGGTCCAAAGTCTGTGTTTGGATCGTGATGATGTGCTCATTAACCGGATGAGGGATTCGCAGGTGATGGAGGAGAAGCGAAGAGGAAGAGGACCCGGTGTAAGTGGTGACCAATATGGTCGTGCGTATGATGCGCCAGGGGATTTAATAAGCTTGGGGGTCGAGATAGACCCGGGTGTTCGTGAGAGGCCGTGGGTGAAGTGTGTGACCGGTCTGGTGTGCGAAAAAGGAGGTGTGCGAGAAAGTCCGACTCTGGGGTGTGTGAGGAAAAAGTGCGTGCCAAGGAGTGAGGGTGCTGGCGAGAGTGAGTCGGTCGTAGCGCGTGTGCGAGGAAGCACGTGGAAGCGCGGTGTGGTGAGTGTTACAGAGGGTGTAATGGGAGAGTGTGCGCGAGAAAGGTGTGTGACGGACAGGTGCATGAGGAAAGAGTGCGCTGTCAGAAGTAAGGAAGAGTGTCCACCTGTGGTGAGTGTTACAGAGGGTGTAATGGGAGAGTGTGCGCGAGAAAGGTGTGTGACGGACAGGTGCATGAGGAAAGAGTGCGCTGTCAGAAGTAAGGAAGAGTGTCCACCTGTGGTGAGTGTTACAGAGGGTGTAACAGGAGAGTGTGCGCGAGAAAGGTGTGTAACGGACAGGTGCATGGGGAAAGAGTGCGCTGTCAAGAGTAAGGGTGAGTGCGCTGTCAGGAATGGAGGTGGAAGTAGTGAGAGTGACATGGAGCGTGAGTTAGTTGTGACAGGTGAGCGAGGATGTACACCTGGGATGGAAGGATGCACACCTGGAATGGTAGAGCGTGAGTGGGAATGCACGCTGGAGTTGGTGGTGAGGCACGTGGTTGGGTGTGCGAATGAGAGCACACCTGTGATTGTCACAGAGGAGGTGACCGAGGAGGGGGCGCGAAGAGGTGTATTGGTGAGGTGTGCTACCAACGAGTGTGTGCCAAAGTGTTCGGTGGTCAGGTGTGTGACCAAGGCTGTGAGTGGAATGGGTGTACCTGGGTGTGTAAGGAACGGTACAAGGAGCAAGGAACGGGCTGCGGGGTGTAAGCAAGCAGGTGAAGCATCGACGGTGACCGGGTTAAAGGTTAGGTCGACTTTTAGCCGAAGCGGGCCCTCGGTGCGTGCCGGGTTTCGCGTGCCGCGAGAACCAGCGGGGATCCGAGCCACGGCGGGTTCGAAAGGACCGCCGTACGCGATCCACGCTGGGCCTCGCTTTGAACGTCCGTGCTCCACTAGGCGGATCTGGCAGCCCGATAGAAAGGGTCGTCATGGCGACCACTTTTTGGTGAGACGTGCCGGCAGGCCGAGATCGAGCCATGGGATGGCTCCGTGCCGAGATGGTGCGTGGGATCTCGGCCCGGGTAAACCTCCTTCCCTGCACCGAGTGCCGGACGCATCCAGCCGCTGGCACAAAACAACCAGCATCCATTGCTTGGCTTTACGAAGCCGGGCTTTGGACAGGGATTGGCGCACCGAGAGGCAGTAGTGAGTAGACTGGGTGATGAGGTTAGTGTTTTGGACCCAAAATTAGAGAAAAACAAAATTTGATGATTGGCAAGGGATTGGCAGTAGTGATTGGCAGATGATGGGTAGTGATTGGCAAATTTTTAATTTGTTGAAATTTGATGTGCAAAATTGGTAGTGAGAGACCCCCGATGTGGTGGGATGGCATCCCTGCCACCCTTCCCCTGAGTGGGGGCAAAGGAGCTATAGTTTATGGGGTGTATGGCAGTGAAAACTAGCCCGGGTGGGTTAGGATATTGTGGATAGGGCCCTAGAAGATGACATTAGGTAACGTTAAGGTTAGTTAGTGACTGATACCTGTAGTGGGGACGCAGGTAGTTTAGTATGGATGATAATGACGAGGGAGCGCAATAGTTTAAAGGGACGACTGGGAAGCGCAAGTTTCAGAAGGGAGTAGTTAGCTGAGATGATGCCGTGTGTGTGAGGATGGAACAGGTGTGATTGCACAGGTGTGCAACTGGACAGGTGTGTGGAGCAGTGTATGAGTAGTGAGTGTGTGGATCAGCGCGAATGCGCTTGGGGAGAGAAGGGTGCAGGTGGCACCAGGTGTGAGAGCACAGGTGTGCAGGTACAGGTGTGTGGAGAGAGTTGGAGTGAGTGGTACGGAGTGGTGTGCATGGTGCGAAGGTGTGGATGGGGGAAGAGTGGACCCCTTTCACGAGCACCCGGGGCGGGTAGTGTAAGTGTTAGGTAGAGGGTGCAGGTAAATTGTGGTTGGATATTGGCATTTGTGGTGCGGTTGCAGAATGGTGTTGTGAATGGGTGCATTAGTGTTGTGGAAATGGCTGGGCGTGTAGCCTGTTAGTGTGTGTAGTTGGTTGGGCACTCCACCACTGTGAGGATGTCGGCCAGGTGAGGCCGCAGGTGGGCTCTGGGAGCCGGTAGTTGTGAGTGGGTGCCTGAGGATCCCGGGTGTGGATCGGGCAGCCCAGTGCCAGAGAGGGCACGGAGTGGGGAGAGAGCCAGAGGGCCTTCCCCTGGTAGTTAGGTTAGGGTAAGGAGCAGGTAAGCTCGGAGGCAACTGCAGTGGTGGAGGTGTGCAGGTGGGTAGACCCACTGGGAGAGGTACACGTCGCAGCCCAGAAATTGTACGAGGGCACCGGGAGATGAATCGGGGGAGTGAGACCCCAAATTGAAGCGCACCACAGTTTGGCCAATGGGAATTGGTTTTTAGAACCCATAGTGTAAGAGGGCCAATGGTTTGGCCGGCGAAAGACCCCGGGTAGTGTAAAGTTGTTAGTCACTTAGGAAATAGTTAGGATTGATGAACCTGTCGCACCATACGCAGCCACTTACCTGTGGTGATGATGATGACTCCACACCTGTGTTTTCTTTGTTTTGTTGCAGAAAATGAAATTGCTGTGTGGATTGTGAGACGCATCACGACGTGGATGAGACATTGGGGTGATTCCATCTCTCCCTCCCTAGGAGGGACTGATGATGAATTGGTAATGGCAAATTTTGATGTTGAGTTGAAAATGGCAAATTTTGAGGAGAGTTGAAAATGGCAAATTTGATTGGTTAGGAGGGAGAGAAGACGAATTTGGTTTATGGGAGGAACGGGGAAGACAGTAGGGATGTTTGTTGATTTGTAAAGTAGATGTTTATGGGTAGTGTTGTGTTTTGTGGATACAGTAAGGGGTAAGGGAGGGGCCATGTAGGTTACCTGGTGGGGGGGGGGGGGAGCGTACGGTAGGAACGTACCTGTCTCACCTGGTTCCCATGTGCCCCCAGTGTGCATCATCTTGTATTGCGTGCACTTTTGCGCCCTTACCACCTTACTCACTTGTCTGCTTCTTTTGTCTCCCACCTCCGAGGATCTGGCTTTGGGGTAGAGAGAGAGGAGAGAGAGGTGCTGGCTGCGCAGTTGTGGGCCTGCACTTTCGCTGTTTGCTGCCGGGATCGATACACCATATGGACCGCAATGTTTGTGGCCACCCACAATGGACCGCAGTTCGTTTGCGGCCAAGCACCACCCGGGGATGGACCTATGGGTCAACGTGGCACCTATGCCATACAGGTGAACCACTTTTAGTTACCACCAAGTGCACCACAAGAAGAGCAAGAGACACCTGCAGGGTTAGGGGTTGTCGAATTTATTTTTATACCAATGAACAATGGTGACTGCACCGGATGGTGCTGACTGTGTGGTGGGGTGGTGCTTTTGATGCTGGGAAAGGGTGCTCTGCACGTTATTAAAGGCCGTCGGCCACAGAGCACTCGTGGGTTGGTGTATCGATGCTGGCAAGCGCGCTCTCTCTATGCATAACATCTGCATGTGTTCCTCCAAAGACAGGTCCTGGATCGTAGTGTAGATATCAGCGTAATCTTGTAAATAATGCTCCCTACCGGCTGTATGTTTAGTTTGAGGATTCTTTCCGGATTCGGTTATCCTGTGGGTGTGTTTCTGTGAGGAGAAGGGTGCAACGTCGCAGGGGGACATATTTACTCATTTGTGAATATCTGTAAAACTGTCGCACTCAGGGTAGAGTTAATAGTAGAGGGAACTACATTGCGTGCCACACTAAAGTAGGTAAAAATTTATCGGGTCGGGACGCCCCGAGGGTAGAGAAGGGTGCAATGTTGCGAATATGGAATTTGGCCTCCATATCCGCTTGTAAATATTCCCCTATTTTCTCCAATACTCCCCAACTTTCCCCGATCCCCCATTCCCTAGTCCCATTGCATGTAAATAACAATCAGTAGAGCCGACCTTCCCCTTATTCCCCCATTAAATGTCGTGCCCAGGTCCACCGCACCACACGTAGACAACTTTCGGACATCTTCCTAGTTATTCTTAATCTATGTCAGTTAAGGCCTCGTTTCCATTAATTATGACTCTTCGTTGCACCAGAATGTGATTATATGGCATCAGTAGTGAGTTTAGGACCTTTCCCATACCTCCTTCCATCTTCTTCCCCAACAATTACAACAACAACAGAGGAGATGGCGGCGGAGCGGGGGAGGATGCGTCCTCACACCGGCTCGATTAGCGCCATAGACCATGCGCTCCACGGGGTTACCACGAAGGGGCTCCTTGTCAGCTCCTCGTCAAGGGCGGAGCCTGGTAAACCCCCCCGCACGCACCCAATGAGAAGCAACGTGCCGATTCCATCTGGGGCGGAGCTAACGAGCCGAGGGCGTGTCACTCCCCGCCGGATATACGCGGCCCCGCGCCGGATGTGACGAGAGATGCGCACCCAGCTTGGAGAAGGAAAGCCACCTGCGAGCGCTGAGTCAGATGCGCCCCCAGCTTGAGCAGACAAGACGCCATCCGAGCGCTGCGACCTCCCCGCATCTCTGGACCGGACCGAGTCGATTCTGACCTTTGAGCCCAGGTGCACCTGGAGCCATCGCTACCCGCCTGTCCTTTGCATCAATCCCCGTGTGAGTCAGCCGTTGTCCTGTTTACCTGTCGTCTGTTGGGAATAATATAAGATTGTGTCTAAGTGCTCGTCTTTCTATGCTGTCCCTCTTGTAGTTGTAATCTAACCTTCCGCCTTAATATAACCTCCTCCGGAGGTCTTGAGAACTGAACCCCTGGTGTCGTATTGTGTTATTGTAATCCAGCCGGGTGTCTTCTTTTTCTTATTGAGCCAGCATCGCGCGACTTCGTCAACGTCGAGTATAGTCGGGTAATTTGTGCGGACACGACGGCCATTCCGCTCGGCCCACTTTAACATCAAAGTCGTGTCTGTAACAATTGGTGTCGGGAGTGAGATTCGAGGCCCGACCAAATTTTGAAAAAAAAAAACGAATAGAGGAAAAAAAAAAATTTGGTCAAAATTTGGAGCGGCCGAAATTCGTTTTGTTTTACAAAACCCGAATTTTGAAAGTCGCGCTATGGCGGATCAAGACGGCTGGGGTCCGGTTAGGGAGAGTGAAGCAGGGTCGGTCCAGGACCAAATTGAGGGACATGAGGGACATGAGGAGAGCGAAACAGCGGGGGTAGCAGACGCGCGAAATGGCGCCTCGCACATAGCTACGGCGGCCGCACCCGCTGCACAAGTGGGAGGGATGGCCCAGATGCAGGCCCTCATGGAGCAATTTATGGCGCAAATGCAGGCGTCCCTCAAACTGCAGAGTAACCAATTGGGGAACCGGATGGATGCTCAGGGTGAGCGATTGGAGGGCCAAATGAGGGTTGATAGTGGGCGATTAGAGGGCCAAATGAGGGGTACCGGTGAGAAGTTAGACAATAATTTTGAGGAGTTAGACAAGAAAATTGGGAAGTTAGACAATAATTTTGAGGGGTTAGACAACGGGATAAAAGAAGTGAAAAATGGGTTAATGGGGGTAGAAAATAGAATGGCTGCCCAGGAGAATCAGATAGAGGGAGTGAAAAATGGGTTAGAGGGGTTAGAAAACAGTATGGAAGGCAAATTGAGGGACATGAGGGACCAAGCGGAAAGGGAAGTTAAACAAATGGAGCAGCAGATAGAGGGGGTCAGAATGGGGGTAGAAACCAAACTGGATGCTCACAGGGAGGAAATGGAGCAGATGAGGGTGGCATCTGGGCAGGAGATGCAAGTGATGGGAGAGCAGATCAGAAGAGGAGTGAGTGAGGAGGTCGGAGGAGTGCGCGAGGAGGTGAGGCACTGTGAGGAGCACATGGAAAAGGAGGTGAGAAAGGGGACTGTAAAGTTACAAGGGGGCATAGAGGACCTGACGCAGGAGGTGGAGCAGCTGACGGTGGGACAGACGGAGTTAGTGGAGCAGGTTCAAAGGAACACTGCGGTATTAGGAGGTTTAAAAGCGACACAAAACGACATAAAAAACGACTTGATAGCGACAAAGAGGGAATGTCAGATGGTACGTGAGGGACTGACAACGAGGTTGGACGAGGTGATAGAGGTAATGGAGACGAAGGACCGGCAGGTGAGGACGCACCTGGAAACGGTCAAGGTAGCCTTGGAGGACGAGCTTGAGGAGACGTACCGGGACATAAAAGAGGTGAAGCAGAAACTAGAAGAAGTGGAAGAAGGGATGAGCGAAATTAAGAAGCGACGGAGAGGGGATAACAAAGAGATAAAAGAGGAAGTAAAAGAATTGGTCCAAAGTCTGTGTTTGGATCGTGATGATGTGCTCATTAACCGGATGAGGGATTCGCAGGTGATGGAGGAGAAGCGAAGAGGAAGAGGACCCGGTGTAAGTGGTGACCAATATGGTCGTGCGTATGATGCGCCAGGGGATTTAATAAGCTTGGGGGTCGAGATAGACCCGGGTGTTCGTGAGAGGCCGTGGGTGAAGTGTGTGACCGGTCTGGTGTGCGAAAAAGGAGGTGTGCGAGAAAGTCCGACTCTGGGGTGTGTGAGGAAAAAGTGCGTGCCAAGGAGTGAGGGTGCTGGCGAGAGTGAGTCGGTCGTAGCGCGTGTGCGAGGAAGCACGTGGAAGCGCGGTGTGGTGAGTGTTACAGAGGGTGTAATGGGAGAGTGTGCGCGAGAAAGGTGTGTGACGGACAGGTGCATGAGGAAAGAGTGCGCTGTCAGAAGTAAGGAAGAGTGTCCACCTGTGGTGAGTGTTACAGAGGGTGTAATGGGAGAGTGTGCGCGAGAAAGGTGTGTGACGGACAGGTGCATGAGGAAAGAGTGCGCTGTCAGAAGTAAGGAAGAGTGTCCACCTGTGGTGAGTGTTACAGAGGGTGTAACAGGAGAGTGTGCGCGAGAAAGGTGTGTAACGGACAGGTGCATGGGGAAAGAGTGCGCTGTCAAGAGTAAGGGTGAGTGCGCTGTCAGGAATGGAGGTGGAAGTAGTGAGAGTGACATGGAGCGTGAGTTAGTTGTGACAGGTGAGCGAGGATGTACACCTGGGATGGAAGGATGCACACCTGGAATGGTAGAGCGTGAGTGGGAATGCACGCTGGAGTTGGTGGTGAGGCACGTGGTTGGGTGTGCGAATGAGAGCACACCTGTGATTGTCACAGAGGAGGTGACCGAGGAGGGGGCGCGAAGAGGTGTATTGGTGAGGTGTGCTACCAACGAGTGTGTGCCAAAGTGTTCGGTGGTCAGGTGTGTGACCAAGGCTGTGAGTGGAATGGGTGTACCTGGGTGTGTAAGGAACGGTACAAGGAGCAAGGAACGGGCTGCGGGGTGTAAGCAAGCAGGTGAAGCATCGACGGTGACCGGGTTAAAGGTTAGGTCGACTTTTAGCCGAAGCGGGCCCTCGGTGCGTGCCGGGTTTCGCGTGCCGCGAGAACCAGCGGGGATCCGAGCCACGGCGGGTTCGAAAGGACCGCCGTACGCGATCCACGCTGGGCCTCGCTTTGAACGTCCGTGCTCCACTAGGCGGATCTGGCAGCCCGATAGAAAGGGTCGTCATGGCGACCACTTTTTGTTGAGACGTGCCGGCAGGCCGAGATCGAGCCATGGGATGGCTCCGTGCCGAGATGGTGCGTGGGATCTCGGCCCGGGTAAGCCCCCGTCCCTGCCCCGAATGCCGGACGCATCCAGCCGCTGGCACAAAACAACCAGCATCCATTGCTTGGCTTTACGAAGCCGGGCTTTGGACAGGGATTGGCGCACCGAGAGGCAGTAGTGAGTAGACTGGGTGATGAGGTTAGTGTTTTGGACCCAAAATTAGAGAAAAACAAAATTTGATGATTGGCAAGGGATTGGCAGTAGTGATTGGCAGATGATGGGTAGTGATTGGCAAATTTTTAATTTGTTGAAATTTGATGTGCAAAATTGGTAGTGAGAGACCCCCGATGTGGTGGGATGGCATCCCTGCCACCCTTCCCCTGAGTGGGGGCAAAGGAGCTATAGTTTATGGGGTGTATGGCAGTGAAAACTAGCCCGGGTGGGTTAGGATATTGTGGATAGGGCCCTAGAAGATGACATTAGGTAACGTTAAGGTTAGTTAGTGACTGATACCTGTAGTGGGGACGCAGGTAGTTTAGTATGGATGATAATGACGAGGGAGCGCAATAGTTTAAAGGGACGACTGGGAAGCGCAAGTTTCAGAAGGGAGTAGTTAGCTGAGATGATGCCGTGTGTGTGAGGATGGAACAGGTGTGATTGCACAGGTGTGCAACTGGACAGGTGTGTGGAGCAGTGTATGAGTAGTGAGTGTGTGGATCAGCGCGAATGCGCTTGGGGAGAGAAGGGTGCAGGTGGCACCAGGTGTGAGAGCACAGGTGTGCAGGTACAGGTGTGTGGAGAGAGTTGGAGTGAGTGGTACGGAGTGGTGTGCATGGTGCGAAGGTGTGGATGGGGGAAGAGTGGACCCCTTTCACGAGCACCCGGGGCGGGTAGTGTAAGTGTTAGGTAGAGGGTGCAGGTAAATTGTGGTTGGATATTGGCATTTGTGGTGCGGTTGCAGAATGGTGTTGTGAATGGGTGCATTAGTGTTGTGGAAATGGCTGGGCGTGTAGCCTGTTAGTGTGTGTAGTTGGTTGGGCACTCCACCACTGTGAGGATGTCGGCCAGGTGAGGCCGCAGGTGGGCTCTGGGAGCCGGTAGTTGTGAGTGGGTGCCTGAGGATCCCGGGTGTGGATCGGGCAGCCCAGTGCCAGAGAGGGCACGGAGTGGGGAGAGAGCCAGAGGGCCTTCCCCTGGTAGTTAGGTTAGGGTAAGGAGCAGGTAAGCTCGGAGGCAACTGCAGTGGTGGAGGTGTGCAGGTGGGTAGACCCACTGGGAGAGGTACACGTCGCAGCCCAGAAATTGTACGAGGGCACCGGGAGATGAATCGGGGGAGTGAGACCCCAAATTGAAGCGCACCACAGTTTGGCCAATGGGAATTGGTTTTTAGAACCCATAGTGTAAGAGGGCCAATGGTTTGGCCGGCGAAAGACCCCGGGTAGTGTAAAGTTGTTAGTCACTTAGGAAATAGTTAGGATTGATGAACCTGTCGCACCATACGCAGCCACTTACCTGTGGTGATGATGATGACTCCACACCTGTGTTTTCTTTGTTTTGTTGCAGAAAATGAAATTGCTGTGTGGATTGTGAGACGCATCACGACGTGGATGAGACATTGGGGTGATTCCATCTCTCCCTCCCTAGGAGGGACTGATGATGAATTGGTAATGGCAAATTTTGATGTTGAGTTGAAAATGGCAAATTTTGAGGAGAGTTGAAAATGGCAAATTTGATTGGTTAGGAGGGAGAGAAGACGAATTTGGTTTATGGGAGGAACGGGGAAGACAGTAGGGATGTTTGTTGATTTGTAAAGTAGATGTTTATGGGTAGTGTTGTGTTTTGTGGATACAGTAAGGGGTAAGGGAGGGGCCATGTAGGTTACCTGGTGGGGGGGGGGGGGAGCGTACGGTAGGAACGTACCTGTCTCACCTGGTTCCCATGTGCCCCCAGTGTGCATCATCTTGTATTGCGTGCACTTTTGCGCCCTTACCACCTTACTCACTTGTCTGCTTCTTTTGTCTCCCACCTCCGAGGATCTGGCTTTGGGGTAGAGAGAGAGGAGAGAGAGGTGCTGGCTGCGCAGTTGTGGGCCTGCACTTTCGCTGTTTGCTGCCGGGATCGATACACCATATGGACCGCAATGTTTGTGGCCACCCACAATGGACCGCAGTTCGTTTGCGGCCAAGCACCACCCGGGGATGGACCTATGGGTCAACGTGGCACCTATGCCATACAGGTGAACCACTTTTAGTTACCACCAAGTGCACCACAAGAAGAGCAAGAGACACCTGCAGGGTTAGGGGTTGTCGAATTTATTTTTATACCAATGAACAATGGTGACTGCACCGGATGGTGCTGACTGTGTGGTGGGGTGGTGCTTTTGATGCTGGGAAAGGGTGCTCTGCACGTTATTAAAGGCCGTCGGCCACAGAGCACTCGTGGGTTGGTGTATCGATGCTGGCAAGCGCGCTCTCTCTATGCATAACATCTGCATGTGTTCCTCCAAAGACAGGTCCTGGATCGTAGTGTAGATATCAGCGTAATCTTGTAAATAATGCTCCCTACCGGCTGTATGTTTAGTTTGAGGATTCTTTCCGGATTCGGTTATCCTGTGGGTGTGTTTCTGTGAGGAGAAGGGTGCAACGTCGCAGGGGGACATATTTACTCATTTGTGAATATCTGTAAAACTGTCGCACTCAGGGTAGAGTTAATAGTAGAGGGAACTACATTGCGTGCCACACTAAAGTAGGTAAAAATTTATCGGGTCGGGACGCCCCGAGGGTAGAGAAGGGTGCAATGTTGCGAATATGGAATTTGGCCTCCATATCCGCTTGTAAATATTCCCCTATTTTCTCCAATACTCCCCAACTTTCCCCGATCCCCCATTCCCTAGTCCCATTGCATGTAAATAACAATCAGTAGAGCCGACCTTCCCCTTATTCCCCCATTAAATGTCGTGCCCAGGTCCACCGCACCACACGTAGACAACTTTCGGACATCTTCCTAGTTATTCTTAATCTATGTCAGTTAAGGCCTCGTTTCCATTAATTATGACTCTTCGTTGCACCAGAATGTGATTATATGGCATCAGTAGTGAGTTTAGGACCTTTCCCATACCTCCTTCCATCTTCTTCCCCAACAATTACAACAACAACAGAGGAGATGGCGGCGGAGCGGGGGAGGATGCGTCCTCACACCGGCTCGATTAGCGCCATAGACCATGCGCTCCACGGGGTTACCACGAAGGGGCTCCTTGTCAGCTCCTCGTCAAGGGCGGAGCCTGGTAAACCCCCCCGCACGCACCCAATGAGAAGCAACGTGCCGATTCCATCTGGGGCGGAGCTAACGAGCCGAGGGCGTGTCACTCCCCGCCGGATATACGCGGCCCCGCGCCGGATGTGACGAGAGATGCGCACCCAGCTTGGAGAAGGAAAGCCACCTGCGAGCGCTGAGTCAGATGCGCCCCCAGCTTGAGCAGACAAGACGCCATCCGAGCGCTGCGACCTCCCCGCATCTCTGGACCGGACCGAGTCGATTCTGACCTTTGAGCCCAGGTGCACCTGGAGCCATCGCTACCCGCCTGTCCTTTGCATCAATCCCCGTGTGAGTCAGCCGTTGTCCTGTTTACCTGTCGTCTGTTGGGAATAATATAAGATTGTGTCTAAGTGCTTGTCTTTCTATGCTGTCCCTCTTGTAGTTGTAATCTAACCTTCCGCCTTAATATAACCTCCTCCGGAGGTCTTGAGAACTGAACCCCTGGTGTCGTATTGTGTTATTGTAATCCAGCCGGGTGTCTTCTTTTTCTTATTGAGCCAGCATCGCGCGACTTCGTCAACGTCGAGTATAGTCGGGTAATTTGTGCGGACACGACGGCCATTCCGCTCGGCCCACTTTAACATCAAAGTCGTGTCTGTAACAATACTTTATAATAACGTGTCTGATTAATACTTTATAATAACGTGTGTCTGATTAACACTTTATAATAACGTGTGTCTGATTAACACTTTATAATAACGTGTCTGATTAACACTTTATAATAACGTGTCTGATTAATACTTTATAATAACGTGTCTGATTAATACTTTATAATAACGTGTGTGTCTGATTAACACTTTATAATAACGTGTCTGATTAACACTTTATAATAACGTGTCTGATTAATACTTTATAATAACGTGTGTGTCTGATTAACACTTTATAATAACGTGTCTGATTAACACTTTATAATAACGTGTGTCTGATTAACACTTTATAATAACGTGTGTCTGATTAACACTTTATAATAACGTGTCTGATTAACACTTTATAATAACGTGTCTGATTAACACTTTATAATAACGTGTCTGATTAATACTTTATAATAACGTGTGTGTCTGATTAACACTTTATAATAACGTGTCTGATTAACACTTTATAATAACGTGTCTGATTAATACTTTATAATAACGTGTGTCTGATTAACACTTTATAATAACGTGTCTGATTAACACTTTATAATAACGTGTCTGATTAATACTTTATAATAACGTGTCTGATTAATACTTTATAATAACGTGTCTGATTAATACTTTATAATAACGTGTGTGTCTGATTAACACTTTATAATAACGTGTCTGATTAACACTTTATAATAACGTGTCTGATGAACACTTTATAATAACGTGTCTGATGAACACTTTATAATAACGTGTCTGATTAATACTTTATAATAACGTGTCTGATTAACACTTTATAATAACGTGTCTGATTAATACTTTATAATAACGTGTGTCTGATTAACACTTTATAATAACGTGTCTGATTAATACTTTATAATAACGTGTGTCTGATTAATACTTTATAATAACGTGTGTCTGATTAATACTTTATAATAACGTGTGTCTGATTAACACTTTATAATAACGTGTGTCTGATTAATACTTTATAATAACGTGTCTGATGAACACTTTATAATAACGTGTGTCTGATTAACACTTTATAATAACGTGTCTGATTAACACTTTATAATAACGTGTCTGATTAATACTTTATAATAACGTGTGTCTGATTAACACTTTATAATAACGTGTCTGATTAACACTTTATAATAACGTGTCTGATGAACACTTTATAATAACGTGTCTGATGAACACTTTATAATAACGTGTCTGATTAATACTTTATAATAACGTGTCTGATTAACACTTTATAATAACGTGTCTGATTAACACTTTATAATAACGTGTCTGATTAATACTTTATAATAACGTGTCTGATTAATACTTTATAATAACGTGTCTGATTAATACTTTATAATAACGTGTGTCTGATTAACACTTTATAATAACGTGTCTGATTAACACTTTATAATAACGTGTCTGATTAACACTTTATAATAACGTGTCTGATTAATACTTTATAATAACGTGTCTGATTAATACTTTATAATAACGTGTCTGATTAATACTTTATAATAACGTGTCTGATTAATACTTTATAATAACGTGTGTCTGATTAACACTTTATAATAACGTGTCTGATTAACACTTTATAATAACGTGTCTGATTAATACTTTATAATAACGTGTCTGATTAACACTTTATAATAACGTGTCTGATTAACACTTTATAATAACGTGTCTGATTAACACTTTATAATAACGTGTCTGATTAACACTTTATAATAATGTGTCTGATTAACACTTTATAATAACGTGTCTGATTAATACTTTATAATAACGTGTCTGATGAACACTTTATAATAACGTGTCTGATTAACACTTTATAATAACGTGTCTGATTAATACTTTATAATAACGTGTCTGATTAACACTTTATAATAACATGTCTGATTAATACTTTATAATAACGTGTCTGATGAACACTTTATAATAGCGTGTCTGATTAATACTTTATAATAACGTGTCTGATGAACACTTTATAATAACGTGTCTGATTAATACTTTATAATAACGTGTCTGATGAACACTTTATAATCACGTGTCTGATGAACACTTTATAATCACGTGTCTGATGAACACTTTATAATAACGTGTCTGATTAACACTTTATAATAACGTGTCTGATTAACACTTTATAATAACGTGTCTGATTAACACTTTATAATAACGTGTCTGATTAACACTTTATAATAACGTGTCTGATTAATACTTTATAATAACGTGTCTGATTAATACTTTATAATAACGTGTCTGATTAATACTTTATAATAACGTGTCTGATTAATACTTTATAATAACGTGTCTGATTAACACTTTATAATAACGTGTCTGATTAATACTTTATAATAACGTGTCTGATTAATACTTTATAATAACGTGTCTGATTAATACTTTATAATAACGTGTCTGATTAACACTTTATAATAACGTGTCTGATTAATACTTTATAATAACGTGTCTGATTAATACTTTATAATAACGTGTGTCTGATTAACACTTTATAATAACGTGTCTGATTAATACTTTATAATAACGTGTCTGATTAATACTTTATAATAACGTGTGTCTGATTAACACTTTATAATAACGTGTCTGATTAACACTTTATCATAACGTGTCTGATTAACACTTTATAATAACGTGTCTGATTAACACTTTATAATAACGTGTCTGATTAACACTTTATAATAACGTGTCTGATTAACACTTTATAATAACGTGTCTGATTAACACTTTATAATAACGTGTCTGATTAACACTTTATAATAACGTGTCTGATTAACACTTTATAATAACGTGTCTGATTAACACTTTATAATAACGTGTCTGATTAACACTTTATAATAACGTGTCTGATTAACACTTTATAATAACGTGTGTCTGATTAATACTTTATAATAACGTGTCTGATTAATACTTTATAACGTGTCTGATTAATACTTTATAATAACGTGTGTCTGATTAACACTTTATAATAACGTGTCTGATTAACACTTTATAATAACGTGTCTGATTAATACTTTATAATAACGTGTCTGATTAACACTTTATAATAACGTGTCTGATTAACACTTTAGAATAACGTGTCTGATTAGCACTTTATAATAACGTGTCTGATTAACACTTTATAATAACGTGTCTGATTAATACTTTATAATAACGTGTCTGATTAATACTTTATAATAACGTGTCTGATGAACACTTTATAATAACGTGTCTGATTAATACTTTATAATAACGTGTCTGATTAACACTTTATAATAACGTGTCTGATTAATACTTTATAATAACGTGTCTGATTAACACTTTATAATAACGTGTCTGATTAACACTTTATAATAACGTGTCTGATTAACACTTTATAATAACGTGTCTGATTAATACTTTATAATAACGTGTCTGATGAACACTTTATAATAACGTGTCTGATGAACACTTTATAATAACGTGTCTGATTAATACTTTATAATAACGTGTCTGATTAACACTTTATAATAACGTGTCTGATTAATACTTTATAATAACGTGTCTGATGAACACTTTATAATAGCGTGTCTGATTAATACTTTATAATAACGTGTCTGATGAACACTTTATAATAACGTGTCTGATTAATACTTTATAATAACGTGTCTGATGAACACTTTATAATCACGTGTCTGATGAACACTTTATAATAACGTGTCTGATGAACACTTTATAATAACGTGTCTGATTAACACTTTATAATAACGTGTCTGATTAACACTTTATAATGTGTCTGATTAACACTTTATAATAACGTGTCTGATTAATACTTTATAATAACGTGTCTGATTAATACTTTATAATAACGTGTCTGATTAATACTTTATAATAACGTGTCTGATTAATACTTTATAATAACGTGTGTCTGATTAACACTTTATAATAACGTGTCTGATTAATACTTTATAATAACGTGTCTGATTAATACTTTATAATAACGTGTCTGATTAATACTTTATAATAACGTGTGTCTGATTAACACTTTATAATAACGTGTCTGATTAATACTTTATAATAACGTGTCTGATTAATACTTTATAATAACGTGTGTCTGATTAACACTTTATAATAACGTGTCTGATTAATACTTTATAATAACGTGTCTGATTAATACTTTATAATAACGTGTGTCTGATTAACACTTTATAATAACGTGTCTGATTAACACTTTATCATAACGTGTCTGATTAACACTTTATAATAACGTGTCTGATTAACACTTTATAATAACGTGTCTGATTAACACTTTATAATAACGTGTCTGATTAACACTTTATAATAACGTGTCTGATTAACACTTTATAATAACGTGTCTGATTAACACTTTATAATAACGTGTCTGATTAACACTTTATAATAGCGTGTCTGATTAATACTTTATAATAACGTGTCTGATTAACACTTTATAATAACGTGTCTGATTAACACTTTATAATAACGTGTGTCTGATTAATACTTTATAATAACGTGTCTGATTAATACTTTATAATAATGTGTGTCTGATTAGCACATTATAATAACGCATGTGTCTGATTAATACTTTATAATAACGTGTCTGATTAGCACATTATAATAACGTGTCTGATTAACACATTATAATAACGCATGTGTCTGATCGGACAAAAAATTCTATGCAGGGCTTTCGGAGATATAAAGGTGCAAAGTTTTTCGGTTTTTCCAAGATGGCGGCCGAACCACGTGACGTATGAAGTCATAAGTATCAGTAAAAAACTCCACAGGTGGAGTTGCACATATGGTGAAAGTTTCCTGTCAATCGGACCCACGGTTGCAGAGAAAATCATATTTATTCTGTGCAGACAAACAAACAAACAAACGGACTCAAATACAATAACCTCAACTCTGGCGATGGTAATAACGCATATCCGGTTAACACTTTGGAATAACGCATGCCGCACACGGACGGACACAAAACGAGATATCGTAAAACTTGTCGACTGCAGAGTAAAAATATATAATAGTAAACTGTTGAGCACACAAACAATAACAACAACAACATGTCTTTATAAAAGATCCTTTTTTGGTGTTTCACGTCATTTTACGTCCTCATTAAGACACAGAGATGAAATTTGTTTGAAGTACAACTTGCTGTCGTTTGATTAAACCGGTCGTGCAGTGACAGGTAGCCAGCCACAGGTGGTATATTTAAATATATAAAATGACGGAGACAAAAACGAAGCAGGGATTATAGTTGTAGTGACGCATGACAGGTAAGCGGACCATGTTGAGCTCTTGTGATCGCTAATCCGCCTCCAGGTGATAATCTCTGCTGAACGAACAGATCCGTGTGACAAGGTCATCCAGCCCTGCCATCTGTCAACCCTCGCATCCACCTATCCTCTGTACAGGTGTTCAGGTTTCTGGCACCATTGAAGGTGAGGAGCGACCTTGTCAGTGTAAATTCAAACTCCTACAGGTGGAGGTCTGAGATTAAACGTGTTACTGATTCGATGATTTAAACATGATTTTGTGTGGTTTGGAATCCAATGCATGATTTTGCCAAATGGAGGTACACATGATGAATTTCATGGAAACGAGAAATAAGACATGTATGTTATATGGAACCCCGGTGAGGTTTACACAAACCACATAATGGGAGAAGGTCCAAATGAAATGGACCAAGAGGAATGGAGAGGACTATACGGGCCAAGAGGAGAGGAGAGGAGAGGACCACATGAACCAAGAGAGGGAAAGGAGAGGACCACATGTACCAAGAGGAAAGGAGAGAACCACATGGACCAAGAGGAGAGGATAGGACCACATGAACCAAGAGGAAAGGAGAGAACCACATGGACCAAGAGGAGAGGATAGGACCACATGAACCAAGAGGGAAAGGAGAGGACCACATGGACCAAGAGGGAAAGGAGAGGACCACATGGACCAAGAGGGAAAGGAGAGGACCACATGGACCAAGAGGAAAGGAGAGAACCACATGAACCAAGAGGAGAGGAGAGGACCACATGGACCAAGAGGAGGAGAGTACCACATGGACCAAGAGGGAAAGGAGAGGACCACATGGACCAAGAGGGAAAGGAGAGGACCACATGGACCAAGAGGGAAAGGAGAGGACCACATGAACCAAGAGGAGAGGAGAGGACCACATGGACCAAGAGGAGAGTACCACATGGACCAAGAGGGAAAGGAGAGGACCACATGGACCAAGAGGAGGAGAGTACCACATGAACCAAGAGGAAAGGAGAGAACCACATGGACCAAGAGGAGAGGATAGGACCACATGAACCAAGAGGAGAGGAGAGGACCACATGAACCAAGAGGAGAGGAGAGGACCACATGGACCAAGAGGAGGAGAGTACCACATGGACCAAGAGGGAAAGGAGAGGACCACATGAACCAAGAGGGAAAGGAGAGGACCACATGAACCAAGAGGGAAAGGAGAGGACCACATGAACCAAGAGGAGGAGAGGACCACATGAACCAAGAGGGAAAGGAGAGGACCACATGAACCAAGAGGGAAAGGAGAGGACCACATGGACCAAGAGGGAAAGGAGAGGACCACATGAACCAAGAGGGAAAGGAGAGGACCACATGGACCAAGAGGGAAAGGAGAGGACCACATGAACCAAGAGGAGGAGAGGACCACATGGACCAAGAGGGAAAGGAGAGGACCACATGGACCAAGAGGGAAAGGAGAGGACCACATGGAGCAAGAGGGAAAGGAGAGGACCACATGGACCAAGATGGAAAGGAGAGGACCACATGGACCAAGAGGGAAAGGAGAGGACCACATGGACCAAGAGGGAAAGGAGAGGACCACATGGACCAAGAGGGAAAGGAGAGGACCACATGGACCAAAAGGGAAAGGAGAGGGCCACATGGACCAAGAGGAAAGGAGAGAACCACATGGACCAAGATGAAAGGAGAGAACCACATGGACCAAGAGGAAAGGAGAGAACCACATGGACCAAGAGGAGAAGAAAGGACCACATGGACCAAGAGGAAATTAATGACTGCCTGTGAAACATGAAGACGACAGTTAATCAAACCCAGGCTAGGTAGTTCAGCGGTGGTGAGCATACCTTTAGTCCTGTCGGCCATCCTGCCAGCCCAGTGACACCTTGATCCCTGATCGATTAAAATGCTGTTTCCGTTATCGATCCATATTCTTGGATGCCACAAACACCCAAAATGATGTAATATTTACTATACCTGCACCATTGTTACTCGTGTATGTGTCTTTCCTCGTCGTGGGTGGCTTAGCGAAAAAATCGTTACGAGAGTGACAAAAGCGCCAACATTTTACATGAGCAGCTATGGGTATGTAGATGTCCAGATGAAGGGTGTAAAATCCAAGATGGCCGATATGGACTCGTCAAAATCGGTAAATCGACATATTTTCTGTTGTCGACCAGAAAGAAGTAATAAAATGTCTTTTCATGTTTTCATATACAAGGAATCCAATTAAATCGTTATTCGTTTGGGAAAAAAAAAAGAATAAAAAAATATGGCGGTCGTATTTGACTAAATATTTCTTGTACATGTGATCAGGATATCTTCACGATTAGGAATCTCCATGGTTTATATCCATTTATTTATTTTAGTAGAAGGGAAAAAACTTGAAAAGCATCACAAAGCCATCATTTTTAGCTCACCTGGAATGAAGTTCAGGTGAGCTTATGCGATGGTGCGTTGTTTGTCCGTAAACAATTGAAACTTTTTCTCTGAAACCGCTGATGGGATTGCGACCAAATTTGGCACAAATGATATTTGTTGTGCTGCGACCAAAGTTCGTTCACGGCATAAAAAAATAAATAAATAAATAAATCAGTCTAGGGGCGTTTACGGGAGGTTAAGTTAAAGTGGAACCAGGTGTGACCCCCCAAAATAGGTATTTTTTTGTTTGTTTGTTTAAAGTTTTATGACTATGTTGTTATGATTCTACCTGCTGCCCTGTCTTCTAGCAACCATTGAAATTAGTTTAAAATACCTTTTGTCGGTGCAGTACACCGTTTACCCCACCAGGTGAGCACCAGTGGTATTGCCCCTATGTTTTATTGACCTCATAAGATAGAAACATGAATGTCATATTGTCATATAGTACTACGAGTGTGCGGCCTTTGTTGTTTTATATTTTTGTTTTTCACAAGTGCAGCTGCACAGATCTGTAAACGAGAGTCCAAGTTTTGCACATTTACAATGACAGCCGGATTCAAATTTGCATTCACACTTTCCCAGTGTTGTGCAGTCTTTCGTCACCTTCAGGTTTTCCACAGTGTGAGTCACAAAGGTAAATATCTCTGATTTGTTTTTAGAATCAAGCAGGAAGTCTGTTCCATGTCTTTGTTTGTGGACTGACCTTTAGATGGATGCCACTGCTTCAGGTTTCATCATTCAAACCGGATTCCAATGATTATCCTGCATTGTCCAACCCCAACCTTCTGGCTCAGGTGGCCAGGTTTGACGACTTGTTGAGCAAACACCAGCGAGGAGGTCGAGATGCTCTCCCTTCTCCCCCCTTCCACTTCTCCCTCAAATCTCCACCCTCTCCCTCAAATCTCCACCCTCTCCCCTCTCCCTCAAATTTCCACCCTCTTCCTCAAATCTCCACCCTCTCCCCTCTTCCTCAAATCTCCACCCTCTCCCCTCTTCCTCAAATCTCCACCCTCTCCCCTCTTCCTCAAATCTCCACCCTCTCCCCTCTTCCTCAAATCTCCACCCTCTCCCCTCTTCCTCAAATCTCCACCCTCTCCCCTCTTCCTCAAATCTCCACCCTCTCCCCTCTTCCTCAAATCTCCACCCTCTCCCCTCTTCCTCAAATCTCCACCCTCTCCCTTCTTCCTCAAATCTCCCCCCTCTCCCCTCTTCCTCAAATCTCCCCCCTTCCGTTTCTTCCTCAAATCTCCGCCCTTCCACTTCTCCCTCATATCTTCCCCCCTCTCCCTCAAATCTCGCCCCTTCCGCTTCTCCTTCATATCTTCCCCCCTCTCCCTCAAATCTCCCCCCTTACACTTCTCCCTCATATCTTCCCCCCTCTCCCTCAAATCTCACCCCTTCCGCTTCTCCTTCATATCTTCCCTCCCTTCTCCCCCCCCCCATAATTATCCCACACTGCACCTCATCCAATCATCACCCTCTGGTCTTTTGTCCTCCGCCTCATCCTGCCCTCTCTCCTAACTGTTCTGCAATCTCCGACACACTCGATAGCTCTCCCTACCTCCCCCTCTCCGACCTCATCTTACTCTCTCCTCTCTTGCACTGACACCTCTCCTCCCTCTTTAATGGTTTGGAGCTAAAACATCCAGGGCCTTCGCTCTCCATACAGGTTGCTTCTGACAAACTAGACTTAATCTGCTTAACAGAAACCAAAAACTTTCCTCCTTCAATATGTCTCCGATTCCTTAATATCTCTCCCTGGTTAGTCCCTCCTCCGGAATGATAGACCTGAGCCTCATCCTGGTGGTGGGTTGGCTATCTTTATCAAAAACTCTTCCTCACTCTCCTTGCACTGCCCTCTCTCCATCCCACCACCAGGAGTACCTCTGGCTACAGCTTCCTCTCCGCACCCACCTTTTGTTCATATGTGTTCTGTACCATCCTCCAAACAGTGATGACTCCATTTACATCTCGCTTTCTGACATGGACCAACTTCTGTCCACTCATCCCAACTCTCTCTTCCTCATATGTGGTGATTTCAACTGTCATCATGCCAGCTGGCTGGATGTGGGTACCTCTCTCACCAGCCATGGCACCTCAGCAAAGGACTTCTGCGACTCATTGGGACTGACACAATCTGTCAATTTCCCGACCCGGATCTCAGTCAATGGAGTATCTTCTCTTCTAGACTTGATTATGACAAACTTCCCCGCAAATGTCTGCTGATCTTTCTGCTCCAATCGGTTCTTCTGATCATGTGCTTGATAAAGTGGATATCTCTCTGGCCATTTTCAGAGAGCCTCCTCAGCGTCGACGAGTCTGGCATTTCACTCAGGCCGACTGGCACGGTCTTCAAGCAGCCATCAATCGTCTGGATTGGTCTCCCATCTCCACTGCCTCTGACATCAACTCATCCTGGGAATTCTTCCAAAGCAAACTGCTCTCTCTCATGCACAGATTTATCCCATCTCTTCAGTTGGCAGCATACCCTTCCTCCCTTCCATGGTACACTGACTGAATCTTGTGGTGAGGCAGTTGCCCTGAAACAACTTGCCTTTGCCTCATGTAAGGCAAATCCAACTGAAGGAAATCTCAGTTACTTTCACAAAGCTCGGAATAAGTGTCTATCCCCAGCAGAGACAGGAAGCACTATCTCTAATAAACTCTCAAACCTGTCTCCTTCCTCAAAATCCTGGTGGCGTCTGGTCAAATCTGTTTCTGGTGTTTGTTCCTCCTCCATCCCCTCCCTTACCTCAAACGGCTACACAGCTGACTCCGCACGTGAAAAAGTTGAATGCCTCAAAATCTTGTGTCCCAAACCCAAACAAACGTAAACTCGTTTCTGAACCCACCTTATCCAGTCGTACCCAGCTGCTCCTGGACTCTGTGTCCTTCTCTCCTGAGAAAGGTGGAGAAGTTGTCAAACCTCGACTCTGATTCTGTGGAAGACGGAATCAGCCCACTGGTCCTAAAATCCTGCTCTGCCGCTCTATCTCACCCTCTCTCTGTTCTCTTCACCCTATCTTTTGCTCAAGGTCATCTGCCATCATCTTGGAAATCAGCCAACATCACCGCTTTACACAAAAAAGGTGCAAAAACAGATCCTTGCAACTGCAGACTAATCTGCCTGCTCCCAATAATCAGAATAGTTAATGATATTAAAGTGTTCCTCTTCTCCAATGGCTTAATCTCGGATCATCAATTTGGATTCAGAACAGGTCACTCTACTCTGGACATGCTGCTTCTGCTGTCTCAACAATGGATGGAGGTCCTCAACACCAAACAGGAAATCAGAGCTGTCTCACTTGACATATCACGTGCCTTCGATACGGTCTGGCACCCAGCTCTGCAAACCTAACTCTCCTCCTATGGTATCCATGGAAATATCCACGCATGGCTTGCGGGCTTCCTCTCTGGTCGTAGTCAACGTGTGGCCCTGAATGGATTTCTCTCATCTACCCTTCCTGTTCAGGCTGGAGTTCCCCAAGGCAGTGTTCTGGGCCCTGTGCTTTTTCTGGTCTTAATCAATGATCTCTCTGACTCTCTTGAAAATCCTATCTCTTTGGTGATGACTCCACTCTCTGCCGCTCCATTCCTCATCTCTCAGATCGGCAGTCTGCAGCCTCCTCACTCTCTGCAGACCTGGACAAAATCACAGACTGGTCAAACAAGTGGAACATGTCTTTCAATCCTGACAAATCTCACACTCTCACTTTGTCTCTCTGTAAAGACCGACTGGACAACCCTCCCATCCACTTTCTGAACAATCCTCTTGAAGAAGTTCTGTCACACAAGCTTTTGGGTCTCACTATCTGCCATGATCTTTCCTGGGAAAACCACATTTCCAAGCTGGCCTCCAACGCCAGTCGCCGACTGGGCATCCTCTGTCGTGCGAAGTTCTTCCTTGGCACACCTAAGCTCCTCACCACATACAAAGCTTTCATCTGCAGCTCAATGGAATACTGTTCTCCCCTCTGGGCTGGTGCTCCTGCCTCACACTTAGCTCGGCTTCGCACGGTTGAAACCAAAGCTTTCCGATTCATTGGAATCTCCCGCGATGAAGCTGATTCTGAGGGCCTTTCACTCTCTCACTGCAGGCAGGTTGGTGGTCTTTCTGTCTTCTTCCGACTCCTCTCTAGCCTTGCTCCCCCTGCTCTGTTTGTGTTTTGTCCCCCAAATATTCCTTCAGGACGCACAAGATCTGCCAGCAACCTTCTTCTGGTGAAACTGCCGAAATCAAGACTCTCTGCTCACCTTCTCCCCTTCATTCCTGTTTTTCCCACCTCTGGAACAAACTCCCACACTCCTTCAATCCCACTCCTCCATCCAGGTCTTTAAAACAGCTGTTCACCACCATCTCTTATCTTCCCTCATCCAAAACCTTGATCTTTTCTACCCCCGTTGATACACTTCAAACTCCCCGTTTTCTTTCCTGAAAGTCCCTGTGGTGTCCATCTTGTTTATCCCGTGTACCCAATCCCAGCCCTCTCTCTTCTACAGATCTCCTGATGTCCCTATTTTCTTACTGTTGTTGTGCTTCCCTCTCTCTCTCCCACTCTTGTCTTCTGCTCCCTTTATTATATGTTCTGTGTGTTAGCTCTGATACGAGCCTCGATTTAGCGTACAAAAAAAGTAGTGGCAGTAGGTAGAGTGTGCGCTGATGCTGCCCTAAACATTCTCGTGTATATAAAACAAGAAGCTCTGAACAGTCATCTTGGAATGGATTCTCATATCTGGTCATCGTTTCCGTGAGGCTGTTCACTTAATGTTGGAATGACCGTGCTAAAAGGCCTTCCTCGTGACGTCGGTAGTTGATTTCTTCATCATTGGATGACAAGTACTCATTTTCAAAGCTAGGTATGAGTTGGGCTTGTTCGGGACCATCATCTCCTGAACGCATCAGGATTCTCCGTAAAGCCAATGGCAATCCCCTTTCCCTTTACTTTTGCATTTTCTTGTTTGTGTTTGGTCAATAGGAATAGCTGAGAATCGATGGTTGTAATTGATGGAATACTTACTGGCAACTGTTGTTTGGATGTAGAGCACCTATCAGGTTGAGCTTGCTTCCATTTGCTCAAAGTAAATCCAGCAGAAAAACAGAACGCACTCGGTAGAGAGCATATCACCGCCATGCTGAACAGTTTGTTTTGTATCCACCGATAGGCCGGATCTGGATTCGGACCTGAATCAAAATCGAATCGGCTTGTTCTCGTCACCTGTTATTTATCGCCTTTCGCCCGATCTCTCAATGGTGAAGAATCACTTAAAAGATTAAATAATTCTCATATCCGAATCCATATTCAGATCTTCACCAAAATCGAATCTATTTGTCCTCGTCACACACCCAACCGGTCCACCAAGTTTCGTCCAAATCCATCCACAACTTTTTGAGATATCCTGCTATGTATCGTTTTTGGCCCGATCTCCCAATGGTGAACAATCACTTAAAAATTCTAGTATCCGGATCCGAATCCAGATCTTCACCAAAATCGAATCTATTTGTCCTTGTCACATATGCTACATCTCTGGGAAATTTCGTCCGAATCCGTCCACAACTTCTTGAGATATCTTGTTCACAATCAAACAAACAAACAAACAGGGGTGGGTGAAAACATAACCTCCATCCACCTTCGGTGACGGAGGTAAAGATTACCTGGGGGGTGATGTCGGCAAGAGTGGAGGAATGATGGAGTTTATTGTCAGATTCTTGCTTACCTGTAACCACAGAAGTATATGAGCAGACGTGGCAGTATTTACAGGTAGAGCCCGGTTTACATTGGAGACACGTTCCTGAAAGGTACGAATATCGACACGACGTAAATCAAAGCAATTTTTCTCATAAGAATAAATGGATTAAGGGGGGATGTGTTCCTCACCTGGCCACTTTACCTATTATATTTCACTTTTTACCAATTACATTAACCTTTTATTTTAGTTAATGACAGTTATATTCAAATAAACATGGCAGGCTGCAGCTTCTTCATTCTTTTCAGACCTTGAAAAATAAAATAGAGGCAATACCCCTGGCGCCCACCTGGTAGAATATAGCAGTATACTGCACTGATTAAAGGTATTTTAAACCAATTTCAATGGTTGCTATGAGACAGGGCAGCACATACAATCATACTAACGTAATCGTAAGACTTTTAACAAACAAACAAAAAAAATACTGATTTTGGGGGGCAACACCCCCCCCCCCCCCTCCACCCCGTATACCTCCTCAGACCCCAAGTTTTCTATTTAATGCCTTGGACAACCATTGGTACATCACGGGTGATGAAGGTTGTGATCAAGTTTCATCAGAATTGTGTGTGTAGGTTCTGAGAAGAAAGCAAATACCTATTCTGGGGGGCAACCCTCCCCGTAGAGGAGAGGCCTGAGACCCACCACCTAAGACCCCAATTTTGGAGGGGGGGAGGGGGAGGTCAAACCTGGATCCACTTTGACCCCCGGTAGACCACCTTTGGCCCCCAATTTTTTTTGCTGCCATGAAAAATTCTTTTGTCACAACATACCAAATATAATTTGTGCCAAGTTTGGTCGCAATCCCATCAGCAATTTCGGAGAAGTTGCAAGTGTTTCCGGACTGACGACGCTCCATCGCATAAGCTCCCCCCCCTGGAACTACATTCCAGGTGAGCTTTATTATAAATAAATAAATAAATAAATAATAATTAAAAAAATCACCATTTACGTTGCATCAAAATCTCTAAAGGAATTAGATGCAGATTCGGCACGAATCTTCAAAGTCTGTATGATAGACTTCTGGAGCAACAGGCCGAAAAAGCATGAAGAGGTGAAATCATTAACCAGCAAAAACACAGCGTTTTAAAAGACTGATTTATTAACCATGTAAAACATATGTAATGCAAATATCAAAATAACTGAACAAGGGCTGACAGTCAATAGTCACCATTAAATAAGACAGGTGTGGGGTGGGGGAGACAGACAAATGGCTGAGGGCATTAAGATTAGTCCACCAACCAAAGTACATCAGTTAATCAGGCTTGGAAATTCAAACTCGTTCACCGTGTCATTAAAGCACGAGTTAGCAAGCCAGAGCCAGTGCTCAAAACTTGCTAGGCCAAAACAAGCCCACTTTGTCCACCACCACCAATGTTGTTACATTCGAGCAGAAAGGTCGCCAAACAAACGCGCAGCGCTTCAGCCGGGTGTGTCGATCATCCCAAAATAGGAAGCTTCAAAGCCTGTCTGGAAAACCCAAAAAAATTTACACAACTTTCAACTACAATTTAATTTCCTCTTTTGTTGATGTGAAGAGGGGGGGGCAGAGGGGGGTAGGAGGGAGGAGGGAGTACATGTACAATATGGCCCGACAGTTCCCAAATCGGCGAAGGAAGCTGCCAAAGCATTTATGTCTCTCCTTGACAGCAAGTCGAGTTGCACGCATTGTCAAAACAATAAAATAATAACAACAATAACAACAAAAAGTATGGGAAGGACAAACTTCATGCCGCTCCTTTTACGAGCAAGGATGTGCGCACTAAGGTCCACTTCCGCTCGGCAGCCTTTCCACCATTACTTACATCCATCGATTTCAATCTTCTCGTGAAGGAAGTTTCAAAACAAAACAATTTTTTTGGTGCTCACGTTCATAATTCTTCCAAGCAACACCAGGTTCAATCCAGGCAGATAATGTCACTGCTTCCTTTTCGCTGTTCCGCGGCGTCGGACTTTTTATCGGCGGAAGCAGACACCCCGTTGACCGCCGCTGTCGAGAAAAAACAGGGGAAGAGAAGGAGGAAAATAATAAGAAGAAGACGGAGACCGAACACACCTGAGCTACATTCTGACGTGGCACCTCCACTACAGAAGCTTGAACCCTTTCCTCTGATACTCGGAGATGTGCGTGCTGCCATCGTTGCACAAACCCGTCACGGAAAGTTTCCATCTTTGTGCACAAAACTAAAACACTGTCGATTAGATGAGGAGAGAAGTCAAAGTTTAACTGAAAACAGGTAAATGATTACCTGCTGAGGGAAACCACGAAGACGAGCACACCGCGCGAAACCTAAAGACCAGAGTCGATACCAAGTGTCTCATTTGATCACGTGATATTTTCAACAACAGTAACAAGAAAGAGCTCAGAGATTGCAGACCCGCGCCAGGACGTTTTTAGTGGTTTTTAAGACTTTTGCGTTAAAACAAATATGGCGGCCGAACCACGTGACCGATGACGTCATTTTTTTTTGTTCCCTCCACCAATTTATCCATAGATAAAGCTCAATAAATTTCATCTTGATCGGATGAAGTTTTGTACTTGTCGAATTATGACGTCATAATGGAGACACCCATGACATCATTAACATATGTTATTCCACATGGAGACTTCTTTACAATGAGCCATGTCTCTTTTTCTGTGCAGCGCTTTCGGTGATAGAGGTGAAAAGTTTTTTGGTTTATCCAAGATGGCGCCCGTACCACGTGAGCGATGACACAATCATGACAAAATTCTACAGGTGGAGGCGCACCGATGGTCAAAATTTCCTGTCCATCGGACCAACGTTCACACACACACACACACACACACGCACACACACACGCACACACACACACACACACACCTTTTCTTCTCCATGCTACCCCACCCCACATATACATATGTAGACAACACGACTTTTCGAGGAACTAACAATGCAATTTTCCCCCCTTCAGGTAATACTCAACACCTTGTTGGTTTAGTCTGTTCAGTATTCCCATCTGAACCCAAGGTTCATAATACAGAAAACCCACGTTCAAACCCCATACGCTTGACCACTGTAAACTCATTGCTTTGTAATTCACGTGAAAATATTGATGCCAATCAAATGCCAATTGCCAATTGATGCCAATATTGATGCCAAAATCAAATCAATTGATGCCAAATCAAATATTGATACAAGTACAAGCCCCTCCGCAAGCCAATGAAAAAACAGAGCAAAGGTCGCCGTGCGCCATCGCAAATCCCCACACTTCCCATCTAAAGCAAAGTTGAAATGTGGCAAAACGTTCCACCAGGAATGACCCAATGTCAAGCTTTGAGTTAAAAAAAAAAAAAAAGAGAAGCTCTCCGTCTTGACCCGTGACCCAAAGTCCCCACCCCCGAGGGAGTGAACCAAGGGGGTGGGGGGCCGCGGAGGGGGTCAAATCCAAAAATAACGCCACATATTTCATGCGTAACCCAATGTTGATCGCACATACAAAGTTTGATGAAAAAATATTTAAAATGTGCCTGTAATTGCACGTTTTGTTATTTGACCTTTTGACCCGAAGGCTGCAGGAGGCTGACGCCCAAAAAGGCACCGCTCTCGAAACTTCTTGCCATGTGGTGATCAAAACGACTGGTTTGGTGAATTTCTACACAACTGTTTAGGAGGAGATAGCGTGACGGACAGACGGACACAGAGCAGATTACAATACAGACACAGGACGGACAGACGGACACAGGGCAGATTACAATACATACACAGGACGGACAGACGGACACAGGGCAGATTACAATACAGACACAGGACGGACAGACGGACACAGGGCAGATCACAATAGACACAGGACGGACAGACGGACACAGGGCAGATTACAATACAGACACAGGACGGACAGACGGACACAGGGCAGATTACAATACAGACACAGGATGGACAGACGGACACAGGGCAGATTACAATACAGACAGGACGGACAGAACGACACAAGGCAGATTACAATACAGACACAGGACGGACAGAACGACACAGGGCAGATTACAATATCTCCTCGTTTTTTGTTTTTAAAAAGATGTGACCATAATAAAAAGTAAATAAATACCATGACAGACTATCAATACAGCCAAAGCACTGCAACACAAGCGTTCAGGTAGATGCAAACAGGCACAAACCAGTGGCGTAAGGACCGCTGGGCATTTGGCTGAAGTTCACCACCGACTGACTGGCTCCACCTGGCACGGAGCGAACAGGAGGCGTAGATCCATTGCTGCTTCCACTGGTAATGGCTTGCTGCTGCTGCTGCAAAGCGGGAAAATAACCGAGAATCACGTTCAGCAAATTGTACACAAAAATGGTGAATCGCAGGAAGACAGACGGACGAGAAGAATAGGTAGTCAGGGTCACACCTGTGGAGGCTGAGCCTCCCCCGTGCGACTTGCCAATCGGCTGAGGATGCTTCGTTCGGACATCTGAAGCCGTGCGGCCACCGGCGGGATACGGGAAAGCGTGGAAGGCAGGCGTGTCACGTCTGCCTTCATGTCGCTCAGCAGTTCTTCCAACTGGTTCAGCACTGTGGATTGAAGGAATACGACACAGACCATAGCGTGTTCTGCCACAGTCTCGGGAATAACACGACATGAAAACATCGGAACCGACCGAAGAAATACGATCAACGGTTAGCAGCGCCCCAAGCCAATTTTAGCTCGGCGTTCACCAGGTTACGATTTCACCTTTCGGGTGACAAGAGGACCGGCGTACCTTTGTGCAGCACCGCATTGGCGGGTTTGTTCCCGGCCAGACTCTCCTTGGCCAGATGCTGATGGCTCTCGGCGAGACACTCCACCTCTGAGAAACGTGCATTCAGGGCCATTGCGGGGTGCGAGGGGTCTTGCGCCATGTTCAAATACGCAGCTCGGCGCAGTTGTTCCTCAATGACGAGAGCCTGCTCCAGAAGCTGAGGGTGGGAGTACGTGACAAATAAATCACCTGCACTGCTCGAACCATCATACCGATTGTCCTTCCAAGCCATGAGATGCGCACCTGTCTCAGATATAATCACTTACGACACTCGGCACATCTACCTGCTTTATCTAAAAAAAACCCCAATGAATAAATGTGCCCAAAAGATGATTGGTGAAAATCCATGTGCAAACGAATTACGAGGATACACCAGTAGTGGAAGAATGCAATGTGCATGTTCCAATGAAGTGAGACGTCACGTGATTGTATGGCAGACTACTGGTGACCACGAGATCAGAAAAGTGGAAGACGTGACGTCACTTCCCAAGACAATTCTCCTGCTGCGACATTAGGAGTCGGATATGCTAAAAGAATGATAGTCGTCCGTTTTCAAAAATTACCTAAAACAAAGTATATATGTTTATGTACACCGCAGAATAAGATAAGAGGAGTATAAGAGGTATAATGAGGAGGAACTGCTATAAACTGCCATCCTGGTGTTTCACAGGCGAAGTGATTCATCAATGTGTGTGTGCCGTCCCTCGGATTGATATCAACAAGGAAGTAGAGAGAAGAGGTGGAACTGTTTTCCGGAGACTGGTCAATTGCACTTTTCCATTGAGGGCTTTAAGTGGTCGCCCCCACTATTCCAATCCCATGGCATCCCCAACCAGTGATCCTTTCTTGCCCTATTAACACATCCTAACCCATCCCTCTTACATGATAATTACCATGATCCCTCCGCTCCCCTCTTCTTGTTATTTTGCATTCCTTTACTTATCATGTCCAACTGTTGTCCCACCTGCCAGTTCATTTCCTTCTTTTCCTTCCCCACCTCACTCTTCCATGAACCTAGACTTTGTATTCAAAAAATGGAGGACGAGTGACATTGCAATTATCCTTGGCTATTCAGCATCTCATAAAATAAATAATCCTACAGCTATACCTGTACTGTTGTGATGTTGCACCTTTCGACAATTCAAATAGATGCATCAGGTACTTGGAAGCTTGTGATTGGTCGTATTGAACTTCGAAATTTTAGAGATTCTTTATTTTTATCTTCACAAACATCAATCTCACAGAGCAGGTGATGTGCATTGCCAGCATGGTAAAGCTTCCGTACATGCCACCGCACAAAAATTAAATATAAAATGCTGTCCATGTCCATTTCTCTGTGTAGCCGCTTCCTTTGAATTTAAACACCTTCATCGATTTTCCTCCCGGTGAAAAAGGTGAAAAATTTGAAAAGGGGGTGTACACTTTATATCGGCAATGTATCCGATGTCCGTATGCCAAGGACTGAATGTCAGACACTGGGCATCGGGATGTCAGCTTCAGCAAGATGGAGGTGTATAAAGCCATCGTTACGCTTGGGACATTGTGACAATCTTCAAGGAAGTAGACCAGTCATGGCGTGGGAACTCTCAAAGTAGATATAGCGCTACTCTGCAATGCTGAGAAGATCCTGGTCAGTCTTCTGTTAAATCTTCTCCTTGTGTCTGAGCAAATTCTCCCTGAAACACAACGGGGCTTTAAATAACCCCACGAAACAATGCCTGGACATGATCGTCATGGCATGATGCATTCAAGATGCCGGGAACACCACCAGGAGCCGTACACGACTTTCATCGATCTGATAGATAAAGGCATCGGTATCATGAAACTTACCCACAACGATATGAAGGCGCCCGCACTCTGCAATGGGTAAGGGATTGCCCCTTCATCCACAAAACCGGCGTTAAACAGGGCTGTGTTCTTCATGTACCGCTCCCTCATCCTGATCATCATCCTGATCATCATCCAGACCGCCTGCCTCCATGAATCCAGATTGAACACTGAACCGACGGATGGCTGTTCAACCCATACTGTCTTCATGTTAAGACCAAAGTGACACAGATCAGCCTCAACGACCTCCAGTAACCGGATGACTGTGCTATCCCTGCTCAAAGTACAAGAATGATCGTTTTAAGGCCATTTTCCCCGCTAGAGCGAGGGTTGGCCTTGTGGGCCCCATGACGATCATGGTTCCCTGTTTGAGGCAATGTTTTTATGGCCGGATGCCCTTCCTGACGCCAACCCTTAGTCGCCTCTTACGATGCGCAGGGATACGGTGTACCTATTCTAAATCGGGGTACACCGTGATCATTCATCCCAGCAAGCTGGTGCTCAATTTGCCGACCTCTGAAGGATGACAGGCTGAGTCAACCCCCCTGGCGTTAATTCAGCGATCGACCGGGATTCGAACCCAGGATCCTAGGATCCCAAGCCGGCACCCTAACCGCTAAGCCAACAGCAGGTTTCCCTGGTGTTTCCTTCACCTGGCTTCCCTGCTCAAAGTACATGTGGACTGTATATCACACTCGGTTTCTTTCCTTGGGTCTTTCCATGAATTTTGGAGGGGCATAGAGGATGGAGGGGTAGGGTATTCCAGCAGCGTCGGGGGGAAAACTACCACTCCTCCACAGATGTATGTAAAAGAACAAAATCTGGAGGTGGTCGAATATCATAAATGGAGTCTGATGGAGTGGGCACTGAATACAAATGTCTGACGAGCGACTGCCAAAGTAATGCTTATACTCCCACTTCATCTGTGGTGTCCGGAGATCCCATGGTGTCCACAGAAAGTTATAAAGACAACCGGATGGTATATCAGGGAGACTGTGAAAATGACACCAAATCCTGGGAGGAAAGACCAGCAATGGGCTGCACGATCCATCACGACACACGAGCCATTCCCCAGGTGAACTGCCTTGCCCTCTCTCACCTGACGAGTGGAGGCGAAAAAAAGAGAATTCTAATTACGAGGGAAATCCCTCCTCTCGGAACGACCTTCCACATCTGTAACATCGTGTATGCCAATCGATACTTAGCCTCTGGAGGCATATCAAAACCCATCAACAAACCCATGGTGCACGAGATCACCCTCGTAGAGGGATTGCCGACAATGACCCAAATCTCGGAAACTAAAACATTCAGAAAACTCAAAAGTTTCTCACGCCTGCCTTACCTGAATAAAAAAAAACACACAAACAAACACCTGCCTCACTCCCCAATTTACACTTACAACATGACAACATGATGGCCGACGCAGGGCCCGTTGTAAACAAAGCACCGATACCGACCGACGTGATTTGGATTAAAGCCCGACAGGATTACCTTGAAACGACGAGCAAGGAACTTGTTCTTCATTTCCTGAAAGTTTCCTTTGCTCATCTCAGCCCGAAAAGGCTCGTTGATGATGGCGTAGCGTGGATCGTTCTGAATGTCCTGCCAACGAGCATATCCATGCCTGGGAAGCAACGTGTTAAGGCCAAGGCAACAAGAACGGCTCCTGCGGAAGGTGTTTGTGACCCGGTATCGGGGAAAAAAGAAAATACTTGTGCAAACAACAAATGTCGAGTTATTTTGAACGCAAGTTAACTTTCTACTTCCTACCAAGTACAAGATAACGTCCAAAAGATTTCACTTATCAAACATACAGCTTTCGACACGAATGTTCAATTGCAATTGTGGTGTATTGCACACGTGTGCCGTGCTTCATGTGGAGGATACATGACAATGCCAGCCAGAAGCCAGAAATCGTGCCGACGGTGCCAGATCTCAAAGATTTTCTTCGATGTGGTGGCTGCTCGCTCCTCGTTCTGCCACAGCGTGTGAAGTTCTGCCACCACAGGAACATTGCCAGAGGAAGGCCTCAACGTTGCTCCGACGCCAGAAACATGTACCGAATTCGTTCAGCTCCACGAGTCTTACTTTGCTAGCAACAAACAAACAGCACCACACTGCGCATGCCAGGGATCATTTGGCTACTCACCGGTGAAGCCTCCGTCGGCGATGTTAAACATAAACTTTGGTTTTTCACTTTTCTGTTCCCTTTTCTCTTCCTTTTCATTGGCCCTCCTGTCGGTCTCTTTGCATTCCCCTCCGTCCTTTTGTGCAGGTTTCTCTGGAATGGCGTTTGCTATGGCACGCAAACGGGTCGGAGTGGTGAAATGTTGTTCATATCAAGATGTAAACATCAAATGTATCTTTGGAAGTTGAAAGAGCAAGCCAAAGGTATGCAGTATTGAGTGAATGAATGAATGATTGTTTTAAGGCCATTTTTCCCCACTAGAACAGGGGTTAGCCTTTGTATTGAGTGGGAGGAGAAAAACACTTAAAGTTCACCTTTAATTTGGGCCTTTTCTTCCTTAACCTCCGACGCTCCTTCTGCTTGCTTGGTACCACCTGTAGGTTCAGGGACTTCTGAGGCTTTTGCTGCGGGTGAATGAGAGAGAGACAGAGAGACAGAGACAGAGAGAGACAGAGAGGAAGGAGGAAGGCAAGTCAGAGGATCATTGGCAACACATGGCAGTCAGGATGAGCTCTTGCACATTCCCACCCGATTATCTCTCAATCCTTAAGAAAGCTGCACGAGTGCAAAATAATGATGATGCAACATACGTCCGGGTGCCACAGGTACTGGCAGAGGTGCCGCCATCGCTGGTGCGACTCCAGGTTCAGCCGGTGCGACCCCAGGTTCAGCCGGTGCGACCCCAGGTTCAGCCGGTGCGACCCCAGGTTCAGCCGGTGCGACCCCAGGTTCAGCCGGTGAGACCCCAGGTTCAGCCGGTGAGACCCCAGGTTCAGCCGGTGAGACCAAAGGTTCAGCCGGTGAGACCCCAGGTTCAGCCGGTGAGACCAAAGGTTCAGCCGGTGAGACCCCAGGTTCAGCCGCTGCGACTCCAGGTTCAGCCGGTGCTTCTGTTGGTTGTTCCTTGTGCACCGCCGCAGGTTCTTTCACTTCGGCGGGCACCTCACCTTGCGTCATCGCTGGCGAGGCAGCCTCTGATGGCGGCTTTGATGGCTACCAAGAAATATGAACGTTTGTAACGTCAGAAATGTAATTTCAAGCAAGACCCATGCAGGTGTCATCAAGTTATGGCAACTTGTGCTGGATTCTAGCTCAATGCAGAAGCAGACTACTTGGACTTTTTGCCACCGTTGAGCTCACAAATCTGTATATCTATATAATTTACGCATAATGGAGGGAGAGTATGCATGCATGTACAGTGCCTATATAAAGTACACACCCCCCTTTCAAAATTTTTACCTTTTGTTACCTTATACCTGGAATTAAATCAGACTTTTTTCCACCATTATTTACACAGTAGTCACCTTCATAATAAAATAAAGGCACGAACACCGCCATGTCGGGACTCCATGTGCAGGGACCGACATCCTCCTACTCCTACCCCTCCCCCCACCCACCCACCCACCCACCACCACTCCATCCTCGTACAACTCTCCCTCCAACCGCTCCTCCCACTCTTCCATCCACCATCATAAACCTCTCCGGCCTTCACCGGGCGGTGTTCGTACCTTTATTTCATCTCCGCATACGGTTAAAAACTAAAATGTGATACACTCTACAAACTCTTAATCTGAACCAATTTTCAAACTTTAAACTGCAGAATTGAGTTTAACAGCAGTTCCTACTTCTAAAAAGTGCTCATTTGCTAAAAACGTTTCATTAAAAAAACGCGTTTTTGGGTGGCGTTGGCGGTGTTTAGCCGACCAAAAGGCTGCTCGGGGAAGGCCGCCACCTTCGCCCCCCGCCCCCTACGATCGTGCATGCAGTGGAGTGACACCCTATCCCATGGAAGTATGAATCAAGTAAAAAATGATAATGAAGTTAAATTAAAAAAACCAACCCCAGAAGCAGAATCGCTTAAATAAATGCACATATACACCGTTGTAAAATCACGAGATATGCTAAATTTGGTCAGATTTCACTGCAGATTTGGACATTTTAGTCTACAGCAGACAATCCTCATATCCGAATCCAGGTTGACGATATGCTTCAATTATGCAATGATAATCAATCATGTTTCCAAGGAAAAGCACGTTTGAATAGGCCGAAAAAAATGGCGGCTTAAGAACCCAGCGAGGTACAGTGGGTTGACCAAGATGGCGGCCCGCCATATTGGTAAGCCTTTTTCGGTTTTTTTTCTTTTCTTTTTCTTATGAGCACCTCGTTCATCATCTTAAAAAAGGGTGTTATAAAAACCCAGTTTTCATCCTTGCAATCTGTTGGAGGTCCAAGTGTATGCATGCAAAGTTTGGGGTCGCCAGGTTTCATGGTTTTGGAGTTATGTAGGAGGCAGACGGACGGACTGCCTTTTATTATTATATATGAAATGAATGTGTGTGTGTGTGTGTGTGTGTGTGTGTGTGTGTGTGTGTGTGTGTGTGTGTGTGTGTGTGTGTGTGTGTGTGTGTGTGTGTGTGAATGTGTGTGGATGTATGAATGTGTGTGTATGTATGAATGTGAGTGTATGGATGAATGTGTATGTATGCATGCATGCATGCATGTGTGTATGCATGCATGAATGTATGTATTTGCGAATGTATGTATGTATGTATGAATTAATGTTTGCATGCATGTATGTATGTATGTATGTATGTATGTATGTATGTATGTGTATGTATGTGTATGTATGTGTGTGTATGTATGTATGTATGTACGTATGTGTGTGTGTGTGTGTGTATGTATGAATTAATGTACGTATGTGTGTGTGTGTGTATGTATGAATTAATGTATGCATGTATGTGTGTATGTATGAATTAATGTATGCATGTATGTGTGTATGTATGTATGTATGTATATATTCATATATATATGAATGTATATATGAATGTGTGTATGTATATATGAATGTGTGTATGAATGTATATATGAATGTGTGTATGTGTATATGAATGTGTGTATGAATGTATATATGAATGTGTGTATGCATATATGAATGTGTATGCATATATGAATGTGTGTATGTATATATGGATGTGTGTATGAATGTATATATGAATGTGTATGAATGTATATTATGAATGCATGCATGTATATATGAATGTGTGTATGTATGTATATATGAATGTGTATGTATATATGTCCATATGAATGTGTGTATGAATGTATATATGAATGTGTGTATGTATGTATATATTAATGTGTGTATGTATGTATGTATGTGCAATTATTGGAAGTATCCAATTCTCCAAACAGTATGCATGTTATTTCTTCATGTATGTAACCCAGGTCATTTTTGTTTTGACGAACAATTGGAGGAGTGGTCTGTTGCCTATGCACCTCTCAAATAAAGGGATGTGTCAAAAGAAAGCATTGCATGCTTGGAACAAGCTTGCCCGAAGGACGTCTGTCTGTTTCAGGCATCCGATTGTGCTACAGCATTAATAAATCAAAGATAACAGGACTCACCTAGATGCTTCTAGTACCATCAATTCCCAATAAACATGAAAAGGTTTGCATTTATACAGTCGGCATACATTTCTGGACAAGGATAAAACAATAAATATAATTCCTAAGTACATGAGGGGTGTGGGGTGGGAGGTTTAGGGAGTGGGGGGGGGGGGGGGGATAGAGAGGGGAGTGTTCAGAGCAGGTAAATAACAATACTGCAATATGTTTAAAAAAAAAAGATGCTTTGACACAACAAACCTCAGTCTCCATGCTCTCCTCAGAGCTGGCTGGAGTTTCACTCCCCACCTTCATGACTGCCTGAGGTTCAGCAGGGCCACTGTCACTCCTTTCAATGGGGACTGGCGTTGCTGTTAAAAAATAAAGATAATATTAAATGGCAGGCAACATTTCTGTACATTTGCACCCACGACAATCACAAGGTGCTCAAATACATGATCAATGCCTGCAAAATCTCATGCACCCAATGCATCTTGCTCGGTTCCCATTTTACCCTGACAAACGCACTGTCTGGACTCACCCAGAAATGACCGTGGCCTTAACCCCACTTCGGCGATGGGCCGAGATGGCATCAGTGCCCATGTTATCAGATCCTGCTCTATCCTTCTTGCTCCCCCTCTATCTCCCCTATTGAATGTCTTTTTTCTTTAGCCACCTCCCCACCGCATTGACGTCATCAAAATCACTCGTGTCCACAATAAGGGTGTAGAAACAGACCCAAACAACTACAGGCCACCGAGTTTGCTTCCAATTACAAGCAAAGTTATGGGGTTCATCATTGCTTCTGATGTCAAATTCTTCCCGTTTTCAAACAACCTGATCCCTGACCATCAGTTTGAATTCCATCCCAGTCACAATTCTGAACATGCTTCTGCTACTCTATCAGCAATGGTTGGAGGCCCTCAATCTCAAACAAGAGGTGGGGATAGTCTCCCTGGACATAGGCTATCGGGCAGATTGTGGTAACCTGCTTTGCTTGGCAAGCTCACCACATACAAGAGTTTCATCCACAGCTCAATGGAATACTGCTCCCCCCTCTGGGCCGGTGCTCCTGCCTCACATCTAGCTCGGCTTCACGCTGCAGAAACCAAAGCTTTCAGAATCATTGGAATCTCCCGCAATGAAGCTAACTCCGAGGGCCTCTCACTCACTCACCGCAGGCAGGTTGGTGGTCTTTCTGTCTTCTACCGACTCCTCTCCGGCCTTGCTCCCCCAGCTCTCTCTGGGCTCTGTCCCCCAAATATTCCTACAGGTCGCACAAGATCTGCCAGCCACCCTCTTATGGTCAAACTGCCAAAATCAAGACTCTCTGCTCACCTTCACTCCTTCACTCCTCTTTACTCCCGCCTCTGGAACAAACTCCCTCACTCTCTTCAATCTCACTCCTCCCTCAGGTCTTTAAAACAGCTGTTCACCACCATCTCTTATCCTCCCCCATCCAAAACCTTCATCTCTTCTACCCCCGTTAATTCACCTCAGATCCACTTTCTTGAAATACCAACTTCTTTCCTGGAAGTCCTTGCAGTGTCCTTGTGTTTATGTGTTTTATACCTCTCCCACCGACCCCCCTCCCCCATTCCCATGCCTCTTCCCCCCCCCCCCCCAAGCCCTCTCCTTCCCACAGATCGCCCGATGTCCCTGTTCTCTATTGTTGTACATGCGTGCTTCCCTCTCTCCCCATCTTGGCTCCCGCTCCCTTGATCATGTTTTTTGTGTCAGTTTGTTTTTATGTGATTAATGTTAGCTCTTACACGAGCCTCGATCTTGTATACAAAAAAAACAAACTCTGCACCCTCTTCCTTTTTGCAGAAACACTGTGTGTGGTACAGTACCTACATCATCCCCTGAGGTACGCAAACAGCAGGTGTGCATCTCTCTCTGAAGATCTGGAAATGATTGGACTGATTACAATTGTAACATGTCCTTAAATTGGTCTGAGGGTTTACCATGGTCACATGGTCTGATTACAAGTGTAAATGTCCTTCAATTTTGGAAGATCTCAGTCTTGGCCTATCGCTTCGGAATGAACGTCAAACAAACCAACTTACCTATTTCCTTCGTCGTCCTGTGGAAGAGGTTCAGTCTCGTCAACCTCTCGACTTCACTATCAGCCATGACCTTTCCTAGGCTGACCACATAGCAAAGCTGAAGCAAAAGGTATGTTGCTCTCACATCACGAGTAGATCGCTGGTCTCTATACTTTCTACAGTCTATTCTCCACCAATCACTCCCTCATTTGTCAACTCTCCCAAGCATCTGCAGGATGCACAGCGCATGCGTTCTTCCAGTAACCCCCTCCTGGTTAAACTTCCAAAATCCAGCCTGACAGCACATGTCAACTTCTTTCTATATTCCTCGCTTCTCCTGTTGTCCATGGAACTGCCTGCCAGAGGCTGTCCTGTCTCACTCCACCCTTTCGGGCTTCAAGCAAGTAGTGCACTGCCCTTTTATGTCAGCCCTCCCCCTCATCCTGACCCATGATATTTATTACCCCCATTATCCCCACCGAACCCATGTGTTGATGAAGAGCCAAAAAAGGTCCTTGCCTGTGAACCTATACCATAAAAGGAGCAATGCGTGCGTGCGCCCGGGTTCCAACCATTGGTTGGACAGTTCGCTTGACTCCACCCACAATTTCTACACTCCGGCCGCCATTTTGGTGCTTTCTACGATGTGAAGTCAAACATCTTCGAAGCTATCATGTTCACAATCGCTATGCCCTGCATACAAGTTTTCCCTTCATTGTAAAACGACAGTTAAAATGACTTTGGGGAATATCTGGGGAAGGACATACAACAATTCCAAGAGTGTTGAAAGTTCCCAAGAACACAGTGAGCTCCATCATTAGGAAATGGAAAGAATATGGAACCACACAGACTCTTCCTAGAGCAGGCCGTCCGACCAAACTGAGCAACAAGGACCTTGGTCAGGGAGGAATATCATACATAATTACTAAAGAGCTCCTTGGCTGGGATGGGAGAACCTGTTGGAAGGACAACAGTCTCTGCGGCACTTCACAACTCTAGGCTTTTTGGGAGAGTGGCCAGATGGAAGGCACTCCTGAGAAAAAGTCACATGACAGCACACCTGGAGTTTGCAAAAAGGCACATGAAAGACTTGGAGCATGACGCAAAATATTCTGTGGCCTGATGGGATGAAAACGGAACTCTTTGGCCTGAATGGAAAGCACTACATCTGGTGGAAACCGAGCACAGCTAATCATCCATTGAACACCATCCCCACCGTGAAGCATAGTGGTGGCAACATCATGCTATGGGGATGCTTTTTAGCAACAGACTTGTAAGGATAGAGGGAACAATAAATGGAGCCAAATACAGACAAATCCTTGAGGAAAACCTGCTTCAGAGTGCAAAAGACCTTCGACTGCGGTGAAGATGTATGTTCCAACAGGACAATGACCCCAAGCATACAGCCAAAGCCCAGACATGAAGCCCATTGTTAAGAATCTGTGGAAAGACTTGAAGATTGCTGTTCACTGACGCTTCCCATCCAATTTGACAGAGCTTGAGCAAATATGCAAGGAAGAATGGGAGAAACTCCCCAAATCCAGATGTGCAAAAATAAGACATATCCAAGAAGATTCAATGCTGTATTCATTCCCAAAGTTGCTTCTACGAAGTATTGACTGGAAGTTGAATGCGTATGCAAATTAGATATATCTATTTCACTTTCAATAAATTTGTAAAGAAATTCTTGAAACGTGTTATAACTTTGTCCTTATGGGATATTTTGTGTGGATTGGTGACAAAAACATCTCAATTTAATCCATTTTAAATTCAGGCTGTAACAACAAAATGAAAAGGTCATGGGGTGTAAATACTTCCTCAAGGTACTGTATATGCAGCATTGCTTCACCTCGGTGCATTTAACTAACTAGGACGTGCCCGTACGTGGGTGCCCGTACGTGCGTGCAAAAAAACATGCGTGCAAACAACAACAACAAAAAAAAACTTTGAAACCACGTGGCAGTAACGACCACAGAACCCCCCCCTCTATTTACATGAAATGGTTTGGTCCATTCGCAACGACCACAGAACCCCCCCCCTCTATTTACATGAAATGGTTTGGTCCATTCGCAAAGCCAAAGCGAACGGCGACCGGCGAACGGCTAAATCGCCATAGCTCGGTAACTACTTGTCCGATTAATATGAAACCTTGAAAAGGCACATCCTCGGGTCCCCAGCAATATACCTGGCAAGTTTCAAGTATATCGGACCCGTGGTTGTCGAGAAACAGCGGTCACAGACACACAGACATACACACAGACATACAGAGATTACTGGAATTATAGATAGATGCAATATTGGTTCTGGTACCTGGCTTTGATGTGGCCGGTGTGCTGCTCTGGCTGTCAGTGGGTGAGGGCAGCGGTTTCTTCATCTCTATGTCGAATGGCAGAAATCCTGGCATGCTGCTCTTTCCATTCACAGATTCAAATTCTTGCACCTGCAGAGAATATGGGGGGGGGGGGGGGGGGGGTGGGGGGCAGTTACCATTGGCCACAGGCACAAAATATATTTACTGAAGTGCTAAAGCTATCTCCACGATACCTGCTTAATTTCGACTCAAACAAAATACTCAACAGTATTTAAACTTTGCACGAGCGACAGCAAACCTGTGACCAGAAACTAGGGATTAAATCCAGAAACTTCAATACCAAAGAAGCGACAGTCTGCAAACGATTGTATAGAGATTAAAGGCTGTCTGAGGTTGTCATAAAGCAACACCACCCTGGACAGATCTACGATCAGCTCAGGTGCACCAAATAGTTCAAGCCAGAAATGAGAGGGATGACAAAACCATCTTCTACCTTTTTGCGCACAAGTGACATAACACCAATGCGCGTGAGAACGTGCTGCCGTGAAAGGCCTTCCCGTGGAACACCATCGGCAAACGTCTCGGCACCATCTGCTCCTGGCTCACAGAGATGTCGCATAAACAGCGACACGTACGCGCTGCGAAAACACGAGTACATCCATGAGCAGGCCAGTCACCCGGACTTGAGAGGGTTAAGGCTATTTAGTTACTTCTTCGGGGGCGGGAATAGGGATTAAGGGGAAAAAAATCATAATTCCACATCGCCTCAGGTATATGCATCAGAAAACAAGCATTGGGTATAATTTTAATACACGAGCGAAGTCGTTGGCGCACCATCGGAAGTCCCCACGCTTCCCACCTAAAGCAAAGTTGAAAGACGGAAAAATGTTCCACAAGGAATGACCCAATATCAAGGTTTGAGCTAAAACTGGTTCCGTTTTGACCTGTCACCCAAAGTCCCAACCCCATGGAACATTAACCAGGAGGTCAAATTAAAAACAATTGGGACATAGTTAATGTACCCCCCTCCCCCCTTTCAATAATGCCGATTATATACTTGTACAAAGTTTCATTAAAACATCTTTATAATCTGCCGGTATTTTTTGGTATTTGACATTTTGACCACACACCAGAGGGCGGTGCCATAAACGACGCTACACTTGCACCTTCTTGCCACGTGGTGATCATAACGACCAGGTTTGGTGAATTTCTGCGCGATAGCGGGATGGACGGACAGAGACAGATGCCGTTTGCAATAACCCCACCCTTACTCGGTCGCACCCCTCCCCCTCCCGCCATCCTGCCCCACCCCTCTCCATCCTGCCCCACCCCTCCCTCCATCCGGCCCCACCCCTCCCTCCATCCGGCCCCACCCCTCCCTCCATCCGGCCCCACCCCTCCCTCCATCCTGCCCCACCCTTACTCGGTCGCACCCCTCCCCCTCCCTCCATCCTGCCCCACCCCTCTCTCCATCCTGCCCCACCCCTCCCTCCATCCTGCCCCACCCTTATTCGGTCGCATCCCACCCCCTCCCTCCATCCTGCCCCACCCCTCCCTCCATCCTGCCCCACCCTTACTCGGTCGCACCCCTCCCCCTCCCTCCATCCTGCCCCACCCTTATTCGGTCGCACCCCACCCCCTCCCTCCATCCTGCCCCACCCCTCCCCGGTTCTTTTCAAAAAGCATAAATTCACCCAACTTTATAGCTTGCAAAAAATTACCAAACAAATGCTACACAAGATGTCAAGTTCAGTGATGCAAAGATAACGATGGAGAGCGTAGAGATACAATGACGCATTAATTATTGGAAGTACTGCACAAGAAAACCGGAAAACTAAAAGAGTTTAAGAATGAATGCTTTACTTTACAGGGGAGGGGTAAAGTGACTTTCGGGCCGCCCTGTACAACGAAGAGCGAGACTTCCTGGTGAAGGCTCGTGTCGATCTACGTCGGTGGTAGAACAAATGATAAAATGAGCAGTACATTCCTCGAGATACACGCCAACCGTCATGGAAAGGAAGAAGTTTTAACGTGTACAAATGATTGCACTTTGTCCAGGTAAATTTTGAACGACCCACAGAGCACTGTTTGTTTAAAAAGTACAAAGAACATGATTTACATGATTTATACAAGTGAGGAGGAGGTGAGGTGAGGTGAGGTGAGGAAGTGGAAAGATATCTTTTTTGAAAGGTTGTTTTGCCAAGCCTTTAAGGGACAGGATATCACTGGAGCAGGCCCTCCTAGTTCAGGCAAGTTTCATGTACGTCCATGCTGGTGGTACCACGTGGTGTCGACATGCCACGAGATCAATACAGCGAGACATTTGATCACCTGGGCTTCGGCAGCTGCCTTACAAAAGCAATGTGATGGAGGCTATGGGGCCTTTACGATTGCGTAATGACTGACCGCAGTGCATTAACCACAAGATCATTCGGCTGATATATAATATACACCTTTCATTATTTCTTTCATGTAACAAGTATATCAATCAACATGGGGCCTTTCCATCACAGATTACAATGCAAATCATCATTCCCCCTACAACGGGAAAAATAGCCAACGGGTCACTGTGGATACCCCACACCTGCCCTCAAACAAAGAAGAAACCATTTCATTCTATACTTGATACAATGTTTCATTCGTTCAGTGTTCCCACCTGAGCACATGGCTCACGATGCTGGGATCCCAAGTTCCAATCCCACATGCCTCGTTGAGTTGTTGTCCATAATCTACCGATTCCCTTGCAATTCACGAAAAGGCACAACCAATGGTACCTGTTGATCTTGCTTTATTTATTAATAGATGGAGACCATGAGGCCTAATGTAGAGGATTTGCAGTTCAGATGTACACCAAGTAGTACAGGAATCCCCAGAATGAATGACGTCACCAAAGCAGCATTCCCAGCATTTGGTGGAATAAAGAATGAAATTTCAATGGGATTTGGCGGCACAAGTGTGAGGAATGACTAGATATGAGATGCAGGCCTGGAAATCCGAGACAGGTAAACAGCAATCAAATAACCAATGAAATCACGTGATGTTCTTGCAAGGAACATTATTCGACCCCACCAGACGGCCATAATTGGTATTCCCAATGAAGCATTAATTAGCCGGCCACCTGCAAACAAGGTAAAATAATTATAAAACATTATTAGCACAATTTGATGAATAAATAAATAAATTCGCACCTGTGTCCGAAGGAAGCGGTTCAGTTTGACATTTTTATTTGAAATATGCAAAGCCTAGAAACTAACAAAACCCACGAGAACTACACTTTAGAACCCTTTAGAATTAAACATAGTGGGTTAGTAAGGTCCTTATTCATTTTTGACAGACGGAAGAACGGATGGACGAATGGAAGGAAGGACAGAGCCAAATATTAAAAGCCGCTTCACCGCTTAAAAACGTTTATTTCCTGGTCCTCCACCGGAAAAGGAACATTTCAGGTGTTTTTACAAGGAACTACCATACATGGAGAAGCTACGACATAAATCACACCTGGCAAGGCGATTTAGAGGAAGTGAATTGTGTTCTTTCCAGGTGAAAAAAGGCAGGGTGCAAAAACGAGATGGGGCAGGTTGGGGGGTGGGTGAGGGGAGGTGTACCCTAACTGAAAAAGAGGATCCAAGATATCTTTTCCTTAGTTCAATGGATGTGAAAGTACGGTACAGGAAGATTTTGGAACATACCAACTCCGACCCCCCTCCCCCTTTCCTCCATGTTTGTTCCTTGCCTTACTTCTTATAGAGGGCGGATCCGGATGGGGATGGGGAGCACAACCCCATGAGACCTTCCTGTCCTGATGCATTGAACCAAATTTGGTCCGTATCGCTCTAGCAGTTGTGAAAAGAAAGATGGTTTTGTGAAAATGAAGATTCGGGGAGGGGGACCCGTGGCCTCTTTTCCGGGGGAGATACGACCATGAGAAGCACAACCTATGGTTAAGGGCATGGTCCCGATGCTTCGTGGCGAGTTTAGTCTATATTTGTCTGGTGGTTTCTGCGAAGATTTTTGAATGAAATGCAGTTCCAATATTTGAGGCAACCCCCCCCCCCCCCCCCCCCTTTGACTCAGTTTATAGGGGGTGCCGCCAGATGGAGCACAACCCCACAAGATATTGATGTCCTTATGCATTGTACCAAATTCGGTCCACATCAGTCAGGTAGTTTGTGAGGAGATGTTTTAGTCAAATGTTAACGGACGTACGTACAGACAGCCGGTCGGACATCGGGACCCAATATCAGGTTATTTCGGAGAAACAACCTAATTAACGTAGTTCTTGGAGGGAGATGAGTAAGTCCAAGACAATGTAGAATGTTTTACGAAGACAGATATAAATAGCTCACATCGTGCATTATTAGAACCATGGCAGCATCTTTGGATTTAAAGGCCTACGAATAAAATGATAAAAAGGGAAGTACAAATAAATCTCTTATCAAATAAGAAATCTCACCGGAACTCGCGTTCACTCTTCCCACGCAGGTCACGTACAAGCCACTGGGAGCTGAAAGCGTCCTGTGGTGGCATTCCATAACGCATGATGGCATTTAGGAAAGCCTTTCGTTGTCTGGCATTGAAACCCAGAACCTAATGGAAGAGGACAGACAGTGTGCAGGTAATTTTTAGGTAATCTCATCTCTATTCTCGGAGATTAACTTATAAAATGGGTCGTGATGTCTGTCCGTCCAGTCGTCCATACACTTACACACATATACACATTACATACAGGCAGTCCACGGTTTCCGAACACAACTTGTTATTGAAAATGTGTTTGTAAACCGGAACAATTAATCTTCTTTAAATACACGCAATAAGTGATTGGTTCCCGAACACAAATTAAACCCCATTCTTTTTCCAAAGAAACGTTATTAAATGCACTTTAAAAAATGAATAAAGTGATGCTAGAAATACATAGTCACGAGAACAGCACTCACACCTCCATCAGGCTAAACAGTTTACGGTTTGTATCCACTGATAGGCCGGATCTGGATCCAGACCTGAACAAAAATTGAATCGACTTGTTCTCGTCACCGAACCAAGTCATCCACCTCGTATTTTCATAACGTGTCCACAACTTTGAGACATCATTCTATATATCGTTTTTAGCCCCATCACTCATTGAAGAATCACTTCAGAAAAAAAAAAAAAAAAAAAAAAAAATCAAAAGATCTCGTATCCAGATCCATATTCAGATCTCCACCAAAATCGAATCATTTCATCATTGTCACACACACCCCCAACCTGTCCACCAAGTGTCGTCCGAATCTGTCCATAACTGAGATATTGTGTTATATTAATCGGTTTCAGCTCTATCAATCAATGGTGAAGAATCACTTCAAAAAATCCTCTGATCAAGATAAGGATCTTCCCCGATTTTTCTAGACCATTCCACAGAGTTTATTTGCTGATCGCTCTGCCTGCTTGCAGGGGATGATTGTTGTTATTGTTTTAACGAACATGAGTGTTTTGGACCGGCCTTGTTATAATTGTAAAAACATAGGGAAAACCACAGTGAGCAATCACAGACAGGGGAAAACCAACTTTAATCCCGACCTAGTTAACATAGCTCCACTCTCCATGTGAAGACGCAAACAATCTTAAGCTCCAGTTTCCCTACTTAATACATCGAGATGTCTCCTACGTGTCCAGTCCATGCTATCCTTTCACAAACCTACCTGCACTATGGTATTTCACCATCTACCCCCACAAACGTAACATTATAAAGTCTGTATGAACATTATATACATATACAGTATATATATATTTCTGTATATCTATATATATATACTGTATATATATATATATATATATATATATATATATATATATATATATATATATATATATATATATATATATATATATATATATATATATATATATATATATGTATGTATGTATGTATGTATGTATGTATGTATGTATGTATATATATATATATATATATATATATATATATATATATATATATATACACACACACACAGACTTGGCATTTAATATGGAATATATTTTTTTTCTTGACTTGGGTTTACTTTCTTAACTCAGTATATCAATCTGGTGAGTTTCTTTCACACTTTGGTGATTTATCTGTTAAAAGAACCGTGTTACTGATTGTCGCAGCAAGAAGTCAACAACAGGATTATATCACAGGTGGCGTGGCAAAATGTATGGACAGGTGCATTTGATGATTGGCTTCACAGTCGGGTATACAAGGATTGTTGCGTTCTGTATCAGTGGAAAACAACTGCTGCACGTCTCCAAAAGTTATTGCTGCTTCCTCTGGAGATGGTCCGTGAACTCGACAATGCTGTTTGTCATGGAGTGGTGGCTTTACGAAATTACGGCATGAAACAGCGTGCTATTGCTCGGCAGTATGGCATCACTCAAGGTCAGGTGTCAAAGATCCTGAAACGAAATGCTCAGAGGGGTGTCCCTACTCCAATACCGAGGCCAGAACGTCCCCGCAGAACCACAAGGAGGGATGATCGCCAGCTGCACTGGTTAGTCCGCAATGGCCGTACCAAGTCAGCTAATCGGCTTAGGGCTGAGTGGCAGCAACTGTCAAATGTGCCTGTATCCAGAAGGCTAGTCAACCAACGACTGGTTCAAGCAGGCTATCGTGCCAGGCGTCCCCTGAGAAAGCCACGCCTGACCAGACAACACTGCCAGCGCCGATTGCAGTGGGCCAGAAAGCACCGTCAATGGCAGCCAGGACACTGGAATCACGTGATCTTCAGTGACGAGTCTAGATTTCTGGTCTATCGTCAAGATGGCCGCGTCAGAGTGCGCAGACAAGTGCATGAAGCCTACAACAAAGATTGTATAGTGCCAACAGTCCAAGCTGGAGGTGGTGGGGTGACCGTTTGGGCTGCTTTTCATGCAGGGGGCAAAGCTGACCTGGTTGTTCTGAATAGAAACCTGAACCAGTTCAAGTACAAGGCCATTCTGGAAGAAACATCGCTTCCATTTGCTCGTGCAGCCTTTCGAGGAAACTTTGTCTTCCAAGATGACAATGCACGGCCTCATCGTGCTCGCATTATCCAACACTTTCTTGCTGACCGTGGTGTAGAGCATATGGAGTGGCCTGCCATGTCCCCGGATAAGAATCCGATAGAGAACTTGTGGGCAGAATTATCGTGTCAAATCGACCATTTGGACCAGCAGCCGACCTCTGTGCGTGAATTGCAGCAGGCTATTGTCACTGCATGGCAAGCGATTCCTGTCCAAACCTTGGCAAATCTCGTGAACAGCATGCCTCAACGTGTACGTGCTCTCCTGAATGCTCGTGGGGGTTACACGAAGTACTGAACTGTAATTTTACTGTCCGTAATCCCAGTCGTAATTTAACTTTTGTTTTTGTTAAAAAATTTTTTGCCTAATGTGCAAAATAAAGAGATGCTTCTGGAAAACGTACAGAAGTTTAACACAGTACTGTCCATGAATTGAGTTCGATATCAGTTTACATCACTTTCAAGGATCAATTTATTTGTTTCGAAATGTCAAATGTGGTTTTTGTTTCTTTTAAAGGTCACATTAACAAAATCTAGAACAAGTACACATACATTCAAAGTACACCGCCCCATGCCAAATAATTAAATATGCTGCAGCGCGGCATTGCCGGGGCGCCTTAGGCGCCCGGCAATACCGCAGTGCAGCTCATTGAGGCTGCATTGGGAGGGAGAGGTGTACACTAATTGATTGATTAATTGTATAATTAAAATCAATAAAAGATTATCACAAAATATTTTCTTAATCAATAAGCTAATAGCATAACTAAACCACTAGTGCTTCATCCGAAGATGTATCTTTCAGAAATGTAATTAAATAAGTCATTAATAAAAAATTAAATAATTAATTGATTACTCAATAAATAATTAATCGATTAATCAATAAATAATTAATCGATTAAATGATTAATCAATAAATCAAAAATATCCTTGATAGCCACATCACTTGGTCACTCATGTCCAAATATTAGCTTCCCAGCTCAAAAGGTGCCTGAGATATTGGCCAAATGAGAAAGAAAATAAATAAATGATTAATAATGAAAATAAATAAATAATAATCATAAAAAAATTAAATTATTAATCAATTTGGTCAGAGAAAACATAAACTACCACTATTTCATCAGAATCGAACTTAAAATTTTTTTTTTTTTGTCATTAATCGAATAATTAAATAATTAATCGATTAATTGATTAATTAATAAATCAAAAATATCCTTTGCAGCCAAATCACCTGGTCATTGGCATGTCCAAATGTCAGCTTCCTAACTCAAAAGGTGCCCGAGTTAATGGTCAGAAGAGAAAGGAAATTTGATTAATTAAATAAGTACTTAATTAATCGCTAATAATTAAATAACTCCTCAATTTCTTGATTAATCAAAAAAAAAAAAAACCTTTTTGACAAAGGACTTGCTCACTATTGTGCCGAAATTTCAGCTTCCTAGCTCAAAGGATGGCTGAGATATCGTCCGGACAAACAAACAAGAAAGAAAACAAACAAGAAAGAAACCAGAGTGAAAACCGAGTACTCTCTTTCAGCGTGCGTCACTGCCGAGCCCCCTTTGGTGCCCGGCAATGACGATTTGCAATGCCTGGAGATGGCATAGGAAAGGAGCGGTGTACAATAATTTCAACATAATTCCAATGAACTTTTGGTTCTAAGACATCTTGAAAAGTAAGTTCACCACCACAAAAAAAATATTCCATATGAAATGCCAAGTCTGTATTTATATATATATACATATATATCTATATGTATTTAATTACTACAGTTCAGAGGAATCTTGATAAACATCCACAATGTGTGGACTGGCTCCACATGTTGACAAAGACCAGGTAGGGGCTGGCAGGTTTCCCCCTACTCCCCAACGGTCATTAATAAGCCGGCTGTGGTTGTTAAAACACAACCCGACAACTACACGGCTAACTTTCCCGAGACCAGTTCTTGTTCCACAAACTTCCTCAATACCACCACCCTTAACTAGATTTGAACTTAACTCCTCTGGGAGGTCTTCACCATAACATTCAACGAATGCAAGATAATTTGACAATAACTCAAAACAAGAATCACTATGTCAATACAAGATTGCATTTGACTATTCCACTCTGCTACGATGGACCAGAGCAAAAGCTTGGAATCTAAATGTTTTACGATATGAAAATTGAACTGCTCGGCCTCTCACACACTGATACAATGGAACCAAATCTATTCGCACCTCAATGTTTCCTCCAACACGGGCAAGGAGTGGTGGAAGCGGCTTGTCTCGTTCATTCTTGAGTTGGCGCTTCGACTGGCGGCGACCTGCTGCATAAAGACAATCAGTTGTGTGAAATGTAATAGTCCGCAAAATTACTATGTACAAGTCATATTAACCACAATCAATGCTAAGGCCAAATCAAGCGAGCTGGTATCTGGGGGGCGGGGGGAAACAAACAATATGCCTGGAATAAGGGGTAAACATCCAGCATAATGATCCAGCCAATGAAAAACTACCAACATCTTTAATTTGAAATTAAATCTGCTGCTATGCACCCAATATACAGCTTTATAACAACTAGGCCGATGTCAACACTAACTCGATGAAAAAGAGCCAAAAAAATGAAACTATCTTGGGGGTGTGGGAGATCACAGATCAGTGTGGTCAAAATATATACAAAGTACTTATTGCCTACCTGCCCCTTCTCCTCGTTCTTCAAAGTCCTCATCCTCCTCTTCAGAGCCCACCGAGTAGTCTGACTGGTTATCTGAAAAGTCGTCCCGGAAATCTGAAACAGTGCGAGGCAAAGCGTCGACTTTGCAATTGTCAAATGACAACTTATCTGGGAGGCAAGATGCACAACTGCATCAGCTGCATCAGCTACAGCTTTAAAATTTAAAATATTGGGTTTTTTTCAGGTGTTTAACTGATTTAATGGGAAAATTACAAATAAATGCAGAAATTCTCAAATTGGTGGGCAGAAGTCTGCAGCATCTGCTTGGACAGAGTCATTGTCAAGTACAATGTATTAATAATGACAAATGCAAACATGTTCGAACTAAACCGCGTTACCTTCGTTGTACCAATCCAACCCCACCGAATCGGCAGTTTCGTACCCGTACCCTGATCCTCCTGGGCCGCGTCGTTGTAGTTGACCTGCTTACGGACACGCTTTCCCTTGCCAAGGTTCCTCGCCAGGTCTTCCTGCTGTTGCTCATAATGATGCCTCAGTAGCTTCTCCCAGTAGTCCGGATCAACATTTTCTTCTTGTTTGATGATCTCCCTTTGAACCACTTCTTCCTGTTCGATGGATTAGAAGAATTCAAGAACAGCGGTCAACAAACGTCAGCACGATGCACATAACACACGCAAATGAACAATGACCTCCGTTCGGCAATATCCACAATGGCCTGACAAGATAGCTCGAGGCAGCGTGCTTGCCTTTCTCTTCCGAGTTTCATCCATCACTCGGGCTGGCAGGATGGCCGAGAGGCCGCACACTCGCTCACCTCTGAGCTGTCTGGCCTGGGTTTGAATCTCGGCCCAGCTGTAAACTGTCATCCTGGTGACTTAGACAGGGCGTGGCATCAATTTGTGTGTTCTGTCAGTCGGATGTACGTTAAACGGGCGTCTCATCTCCTAACATAAGTTGGTGGACGTTAAATATCCCACGGTGTCCTTCGGGAAGAATAGGCGGGTTGTTGCCGGCAGCCTGAACAAACGACAAATTCCTGCCCTTGCCTTCAGGGAGTGCTGCATCATTGGCACAGCCACAGTTCCAACAATGCTGCAAACAGCAGCCACTGGCTGTATATGAAATGAGCTTAAATCTGTCACCAAAACTGGCACGTTTTTTTTTGCAGGCAGATGCGTTTCATCAATGCCCTTTGGAGAAGACAGGACACCAATCGTCTTCTTTACTAGCAGTTATTGGTACATGGTAATGATCGAACAGTGTCAGTCAAAAAAAGGAGGCCACTGTGTGTTCGTACCATGACCAAGTTCCAAACTACAATCCAAACCTATAGCACCCTGTGACGGAGTAGCGACCTGTGCAGGGTTGACTTCCAGTCATGAAAACATTAACTCGTCATGGGTTCCGTCATGCTCCGTACAAGGGTATGGAAAATACGCGACCAAAAAACTATCCCCCACCCCCATATCCCCTACTTGCTCACCTCCTCCTCTTCCCGCACAACGTATTGTGCTACTTTGAAGGAGCTCAGGTACTCGTTCATGTTCTGAAGTTCCACGTCATCCGTAGCATCCCGATCACGGTCTAAGAGCCGATCAATGGCTGCATCATCATAATGGATCACACTGCTCTCGTCGTTGACCGTATCCGCTAAAGATTGTGAAAAGAGGAGCATATCAGGTGGGAACAAATATATATTTATCTATCTATAATTCCATTAATCTCTGTGTGTATGTGTGTATGTGTGTATGTGTGTATGTGTGTATGTGTGTATGTGTGTATGTGTGTATGTTTGTCTGTGACCGCTGTTTCTCGACAACCACGGGTCCGATATACTTTAAACTTGCCAGGTATATTGCTGGGGACCCGAGGATGTGCCTTTTCAAGGTTTGAAATTAATCGGACAAGTACTTACCGAGCTATGGCGATTTAGCCGTTCGCCGTTCGCTTTGGCGTTGCGAATGGACCAAACCATTGCATGTAAATAGAGGGGGGGGGGTTCTGTGGTCGTTGCGAATGGACCAAACCATTCATGTAAATAGAGGGGGGGGGGGGGGTTCTGTGGTCGTTACTGCCACGTGGTTTCAAAGTTTTTTTTTGTTGTTGTTGTTTGCACGCATGTTTTTTTGCACCCACGTACGGGCACGCCCTAGGATGTTTACACACACACACCCCTACACAAATTTTTTTTTTTTTTTTTTTTTGGCAAGGAACGGGCACCCACGTACGGGCACGTCCTAGCTTATATATAGTACGGGCATGCCCTAGTATATTGAAATAACAAGAGCGTGGGAAGATAAACAAGAGCTTTACACAAGCCAACAACAAAAATATAGTGGCTTCAGAAAGTATTCACATCCCTTGACTTTTTCACATTTTGTTGTGTTAAGCCTGAATTTAAAATGGATTAAATTGAGTTTGTTTGTTTTTTGTCACTGATCTGCATATAATACCCCACAATGACAATATGTATATATGTACGTGTACACACACACACACACACACACACACACACACACACACACACACACACACACACACACACACACACACACACACACACACACACACACACACACACACACACACACACACACACACACACACACACACACACACACACACACACACACACACACATACACACACACACACACACACACACACACACACACACACACACACACAATGCATTTTAAAGGCCATTTTCCCTGCTGGAGCGGGGGTTAGCCTTGCGGTCCCCATGACAATCTTCTCCATTTTGCCCTATTTTCTGCATCTCTCCTTGTTAACCCCCTTGCCCGTATTTCTTCTTCCACCATCTTCAGCCAAGTCTTTCTCGGTCTTCCCCGTCCTCTACTTCCTTCTACATTCATTTCCATCACTCTTCTCAACCAGTCACTTTCATCCTTCCTCAACACAGGACCAAACCATCTCAACCTGTTCCTCTTCACAGCATCAATCACAGGCTCTATTCCCATCATCTTTCGCAATTCATCATTTGTCTTCCTCTCTCTCAACGATACTCCGCACATCCGTCGAACCATTCGCATTTCTACCCTTTCCAACCTTCGTTGCTGCTCCACATTCATTACCCATGTCTCGCTCCCATAAATCATAACACTTCTCAAACATGCAGCATACACCTTTCCCTTCAGCTTCAACGACACTCCCCTCATCATCAGCACGACACTCAATTCCCGAAACTTCTTCCATGCACATCTCACTCGAGCAACCGTTGCCGAGTCTGATCCACCTTCTCCATTCAGCATGTCTCCGAGGTAGCAAAATGTTTTCACACCTTCCAGCTTCACGCCGTCTCCAAGATCCAACTCAACATTTCCTCCATCTGCAGCTCCCTCTGTGCACACCTTACATTTGAATGTAGCTGCCACACTGGTTAATGACCCTCTCAGACCACTACATTTTTTATGAACCCACTCAGCACACATTGTACATTGAATGGAGTTCACTCCGACACCCTTCCTACACACAACACAGGGCCACTACCCAGTTCTTTCCACCTCACCACATGCTTTACCACTTGCCATCACCTTCGTCTTTCCGATATTCACCTTCAGACCTTTTGTCTCCATACATTCCTTCCACGTGTTCATCTTTTCCTTCAGTCCATCCATACTTTCCGCAATCAACACCAGATCATCTGCATACAACAACTCCCATGGTAAACCCTCCTTTACGTTCTGAGCCAGCACCTCCATCACAGCTACAAAATTAATAGTAGTGGACTTAGTACCGACCCCTGATGCACTCCCACCTTCACCTCAAACTCACCACTGTTCCCGTCCTTCGTCCTTACAGCTGTGCGTGCTCTTTTGTACATTGCCATCACGACTCTGATCAACCATTCCTCCACTCCTAACTTCCTCAATGCCCATGTCAATACTTTGCGTGGAACCCGATCGAATGCTTTCTCCAGATCAACAAACCCAAGAAACAACTTCTTCCTCTTCTCCATGAACTTCTCCTGCAACTGCCTCACAATGAAAAGCACGTCTGTCGTTCCTCTTCCTGGCATGAATCCAAACTGCATTTCGTCGATCTTCACTTTCTTCCTTATCCTCCTCTCCAACACCCTTTCCAATACCTTCATTCCATGCTCCAATAACTTTATCGCTCGGTACGAGCCACACTCCAGAGGGTCACCTTTCCCCTTGTATAGAGGGACGAGGGTACTCAGTTCCCAATCCACTGGAATGCGGCCTTCTTTCACCACCAGATTACAGATCTCTGTCATTCTCTTCACACCCCCAACTTCCTGCTGCCTTCAACATATCTCCCACAACTCCCGTCGGCCCTCCCGCTTTTCTACCCTTCATTGCTTTTATCGCTTCCTCAACTTCCTTCTCAGTTATCTTCTCTGCCGGTCCTAAACCTGGGTTACTCTCGATGTTGCCATCCCATTCATTCTCTGTATTCAACAGCATTTCCATATATCTTTTCCATCTTCCTTTAATTCCATCTGGGTCGACAACGATTTGTCCCACTTCATCCTTCAAGCAACTCACCCCCATCACATCACACCTCTCTTTCGCTATCTGCTTTGCAATCCTGAATACTGCTTTCTGACCCTCTTCCGAATCCAAGCGTTCTCCGAACATTTTCCTACATGCCTCCTGCGCCTTTGCTACCTCTTTCTTTGCAGCCTTCCTGGCTGCCTTATAACTTTCATGCTCTGCCGTTTCTGCTCCCGTACCCTTCGCCTTCTGCCAGTCCTTGAACTTCTTCCTCTTCTCGTCAATCCTCTTTCCAACTTCGTCATTCCACCACCATGTTTCCGAGTGCCTCGGTGGTCCTTTTGTCCATCCACATACCTCACCAACGGCTCCCAACAGACTAGCTTTCATTGACATCCAACCACTTTCAAGCTCAACCACATCATCCTCGACCCTACTCAGCCTCTCTTTTAATGCCTCCCTTACTGTCACCTCTTTCAACCTCCACACCTTCATTCTCGGTTGGTACTTCACCCGCCGAGCTATCCTCGCACCTTTCACCCTTACGTCGCAGACAACCAAGTGGTGCTGTGAAACAGCCTCCTCCCCCGGGATCACCTTTGTGTACCGGAGGTGCCCCCTATCTCGCCTACGCACCATTAGGTAGTCAACGGTTGTCGTCGACCCACCTGACGTGTATGTAACAAGCTTATTATCCTCTTTCTGGAACTGAGTATTACAAATCAGCTCCATCAGCAAACTCCAAAATCCTTTCACCTTCTCCATTTCTCACACCATATCCGTAACCCCCATGAACTCCATCAAAACCATCCATACTCCTTCCCACATGTCCATTTAGGTCTCCTCCTACCACAACAACTTCCTTATCTTTCACGTTTTCCATCAGCTTCTCTATCGCACACCAGAACTTGTCCTTCTCTTCATCGCTTCGACCAACCTGCGGAGCATATCCTGAGATGACGTTCACCAAGAGCTTTCCAATCATCATTTTCACCATCATCAACCTATCACTAACTCTAGTCACACTCACCACACTGTCTCCAAACTCCTCAGAAAACAGGACACCAACACCATTCACACCCTCCGGGCACCCTTGCCACACAAAATTGTATTTCTGTCCCTGCCTACCCTTCACCATTCTCACACCACTTCCCTTCCATCTCGTCTCTTGCACACAACATATGTCCACTCTTCTTCTGACCAATACTTCCACCACTTCTCCTGATCTCCCTGTCATTGTCCCCACATTCCATGTCCCAAACCTCAGAAACCGATCTCCACTTCAGGCTGTACCTGCCCACATGTAGTTGTAATTGTCATGGTTCTCTTTTTGAGGCAATGTTTTTATGGCCGGATGCCCTTCCTGACGCCAACCCTCTTAGTCGCCTCTTACGACACGCAGGGATACGGCGTACCTATTCTTATCCAGGGTACACAATGGGAAACGTTTAAAACATGGAAATTCTGGGGGGGACGGGGGGGGGGGGGGGGCGGCGTCAGCATCACGGCTGCGGTTTAAACATATTTAAATAAATATTTAAACAAAACCATGAAAAACAATCTGGGAAAAGTCTCTAAGTGAGAACGTGCATTTGAGAAAGCAGGAGCAGAGGTGAAAGAACAAACGAGATATAGGGGGCGGGGCACAAGTCGAGACGAGGAGGCCGCACGAGACACCAGGCCGCACGAGGCGCGAACAAAGAAACAACTAATTACACACAAATTTGCAACAACTACAAAACCAAAACCAAATAGAAACACACAATAACACATACACAACAAAATACGCAGCGGAAATTTGACAAAGAAACGAATGGGAAAACACTCAAACTTTGATGCCGTGGAGAGATCGAAGCAAGCCCCGTCGCTCGAGGAACCGGCAGGTCATATATATATATATCTATATATATATATATATATATCTATATATATATATATCTATATATATATATATATATATATACATATACATACATATATATACATATATATATATATATATATATATATATATATATATATATATATATATATATATATATATATATACATATACATACATATATACATATATACATATATATATATATATACATATACATACATATATACATATATATATATATACATATACATACATATATATACATATATATACATATATATATATATATATATATATATATACACAGACTTGGCATTTAATATGGAATTTTTTTTGTGGGGGTGAACTTACTTTTCAAGATGTCTTCGAACCAAAAGTTCATTGGAATTATGTTGAAATTATTCTAGATTTTGTTAATGTGACCTTTAAAGGAAACAAAAACCACATTTGACATTTCGAAACAAGTAAATTGATCCTTGAAAGTGATGTCAACTGATATCGAACTCAATTCATGGACAGTACTGTGTTAAACTTCTGTACGTTTTCCAGAAGTATGTCTATTTTGCACATTAGCCAAAAAAAATTTCAACAAAAACAAAAGCTAAATTATGACTGGGATTACGGACAGTAAAATTACAGTTCAGTACATCGTGTAACCCCCACGAGCATTCAGGAGAGCACGTACACGTCGAGGCATGCTGTTCACGAGATTTGCCAAGGTTTGGACATGAATCGCTTGCCATGCAGTGACAATAGCCTGCTGCAATTCACGCACAGAGGTCGGCTGCTGGTCCAAGTGGTCGATTTGACGCGTTAATTCTGCCCACAAGTTCTCTATCTGATTCATATCCGGGGACATGGCAGGCCACTCCATATGCTCTACACCACGGTCAGCAAGAAAGTGTTGGATCATGCGAGCACGATGAGGCCGTGCATTGTCATCTTGGAAG
>NC_136266.1:184499847-184579847 GCF_964187855.1 Myxine glutinosa
TACAATATCGTGACCTGCCTCAGAATTATCGACATGGCCTGGCAGGGTGTTACAAAAGGAGGACCTTAAACTCTGCATGGAAGAAGCTGTGGCCTGAGGTTGTGTCCGAAAGGGACTTCGAAGGATTCGAACCTGCAGTGTTAGTGGTGGAGGAGATTGTGTCCCTCGGAAAGTCCATGGGCCCGCAAGTGAATGAAGAAGACGTTAACGACCTCGTCGAGAAGCACAACGAGGAACTGACAACGGAGGAATTAAAGGAGCTACAGCAGCAGCAGAATACGGAGGTTTTGCAGGAAATTAACGCGGAGGAGCCAGAGGCGGAGGTGGTTATCGCTACAAGTGAGATTAAGGAAATGTTGGGAATGTGGGAGAAAATTTCAGAGTTTATTGAAAAGAAACACCCTGAAAAAGTTGCAACAGGTCGTGCGTTGGCGCTGTGTAACGACACTTGCCTCACTCATTTTCGAAACATTTTGAAAGGGAGGAAGAAACAAACCTCCTTGGACAGGTTTTTATTGAAACGCCCTGCAAGTGAAAGCAAGGAAAGTGTGGCGAAAAAGGCAAAAGTTATCTCCTCCACCTCCGCCAGCATCTTCGTCTGATCTTCAAGGTAAATACACTTAATAAAACCAGTTTATTTCTTTACATTCTCTTTTATTATGTACAGTATATACGAGGTCGTGCTTGTTTATACATTATTTGTTATTTATAAAGTACATTTTTCTTATTTAAAAACACGTAACAAAAAAAATTGGTGTGGTTTTTGGGGGGCTGGAACGGATTAATAGCATTTCAATTCATTTTAATGGGGAAATTTAATTTGAGAAACGAGCAAATTGAGTTACGAGCTCAGTCACAGAATGAATTAAACTCGTAAGTCAAGGTTTCACTGTATATATATAATTATTTTTATTTTTATTTTATCAATCACCTTCAGGATCATCCTTGAAGAGTTCCTCAGTGCCAAACTTGAGGATATCATCAAGTTCCTGTTTGGACATCGAGCCAGTCTTTGTGGAACCCAAGCCAGGACGCACTACCAAGTGGGTGAGCATCATCTTCTTCTTAGCCACCTGTGTAATGCGCTCTTCCACGGAGGCACGCGTCACAAAACGGTAGATCATCACCTTGTTTTCCTGGCCAATACGATGTGCTCTGCTGAAGGCCTTGGGGGGGGGGGGGGGAGGGGGGGTGGGTGGGTTGAGAGGATAAAGGAAAAGCTCTGGGCAAGAGGAATAAATTGACATGCTCTGCATCGAATGAAAGATCATGCAAACACAAATCTCAAGTTAAACATCATTACGGCTGACAAACCGTAATGTATGTATCGAAAATGTAAATGAACATACATCACAATGTCAATGGCCCCCAAACTAATTACATCACGTTTTGCTGGAACGAATTATGGGATACAGCCAGGGTCAGTTTATTTCAGCAAGGCTGATGTTGTACTTGTTTTAAAGGAGATCTATATACGGTAAGTTATCCAACAACGTCGTTAATGTGTCTCTAAAAACTGATGTTGTAGGAAACGATTTTTCTCATCCAATATATAAAAGGAGCTCGGTCTTTGCGTTCGTCTGTGTGACCATGCCTCCAGCAGATGACGGGCCTTATTCTTGTTTAAATTTTTGTTAATAACATTTAATGTGTCCCAAGTCGAAAATTATTTTGCACTAAAAACATCTTCAATAAGTCTGAAAAAGCATATTTTTGTACATTTACATTCAATAACATCCTAAACATACAATAAAATACCTAACAAAAAAAATAAGTAAAAGCATAATATAAATAACAAAGAAAGTAACATGTAAAGCAATTTACAGCACGGAACGGTATTCGGTGCTGTATTCACCGACGATGGTCATGGATGAAGCTTGTGGAGGTGAAGTGGGAGGGAAAATGGTGGGAGAGTGGCCTAATGCAAGGAGGAGGAGGAATGGAGCAGGTTCCACCTCCCCCAACAAATACGTCATCAACAGTGATGCAGTCTTTTGCTTCGGAGCATTACAACCCGCCATTTTCTCCGATGCTCTCCCTTGCGCATTCACTCATTCGACGGGTATGAACACTTGGTAGGTTGCTATCCTGCTAACAGCTCTCCGTAACGTTACAATCATTTGCCATTTTTAGTGGTCGTTTCTGAACGCATTATTTCTGGATATTTCCATACTGCTTGAATGAACTAATATCCTTTTACGTATGTACGATTGTTCATTCCAGAATAACACGGCATTCTTTTGGAAAGTTGGCGCCACGTTCATGTTCATATGCCCATCAGCGTGGTCCAGGTCATCAAGCACCTGTACAGGAGGTGGTGGGTGCATGACTATGTCCAAATGTTACGGAGCATTACAGAGAAGTAGGAGATGCTTCCAGTGGCATTATGTAAAGCTGCTAGGCAATGAATACTTTGTTTATCTCGATAACACTGCCATTGGCAGTTACGTCCTTACACGTACAGTACTGTGTACAGTACTAACCGCCGGGAACCAGCGACGTTATATGGAAACGTCACGAAGTTGTAAGAAAAGTGATCCCCAATTGGTTAACGACGTTATAGTAAAATGACGTTATAATAAGCGACGTTGTAGGAAAACCTATTGTATCGGTCGTGCCATTTACAGTGTTAGGCGATTGCCAAAAACCATCCAGATGATCCAATGACGAACACAAATGAGTCCACCCTGTAAGGGGGTTTAGTGTGCACTTTTCAAATCACCAAACATGGCTCAGATGACCTTTCATATGCCCTCTTAAACATCTGATATAGGGCAAATACTTTGACCTCATTAACACCCCTTAGTTAGTACAAATCCAATATGGCTGCCAACGCACAGGGGCGTAACTGGAACGATGTATATCTCGTCAACTACAGCTTCTTTTGGACATATTTTGTAGGTAGATGGATAGCTTAGATGAGACATCGAATGGAATAGGTTTCATGATCTTATGAGGTCAAGGTCAAAAGGTAAGGTTAAGATTACTGACGTTTTTGCCTATTTTTGGCCCAAAAGGTGCTATCAAGTGCATGTCTCTCAAGCTGAAGATCTAAACTACACTTATTTGATATGCATCTAATAGTCTAAATATGAATGAATGATCGTTTTAAGGCCATTTTCCCCGCCAGGGTGGGGGTTAGCCTTGCGGGCCCCATGACAATCATGGTTCCCTGTTTGAGGCAATGTTTTTATGGCCGGATGCCCTTCCTGACGCCAACCCTTGGTCACGCTCTTACGATGCGCATGGACACGGTGTACCTATTCTAAACCGGGGTACACACCAGGATCATTCATCCCAGCAAGCTGGTACTCAATTTGCCGACCTCGGAAGGATGACAGGCTGAGTCAACCCCCCTGGCGTTAATTCAGCGATCGGCCGGGATTCGAACCCAGGATGCTAGGATCCCAAGCCGGCACCCTAACCGCTAAGCCAACACCATGCTTTAATCGTCTAAATATGTGAGGCTATATCTACAGGTCAAGGTCAACACAGAAAATCTAGGTCATTGCCATTTTCTAGCAAATACTGGCATGCCCCTATGTTTTAAATGGAAATCACCCCAAACAAAGTATTCAGCCACTCTAGGTAAGGGGCGAAGGGAGGGTTAGAAAATATGAGGATAAAGCAAAACAAAATAAAAAGAAATAAATGCATGAATAACAAGAAAACATCCAAGACACAGGAAGTAGCAGAAGTCAGGTAACATGTGATTAAACCTCAAAGATGATGAGATCTTGCGAGATCTTGGAGACGGCAGCAGGGATTTTCGAAGCTCCACACGGTCTCCACGTTTTCAAAGTTAAGTCTGTTCACAATTGTATTTTGTCGAAACTGTATTTATCTTTCGGTGTGTGAAGTTATAGTGTGCACCTTGGAAGTTTCTCGGTGTTTATCTTTCATAAATTAATCGTCTGTTTGCCGCGTCTCGAGCAAGGCCTTTGCCGCGTCGCGAGCGATTTGAAATCGAAGTTAAGTAATTGTTCCCATTTGTATTTTCGTTATAACTGCATTTATTTTATGGTGTGTGTATGTATATTGTGTCCCGAGGAAGATTTTCGGTGCAAATCTTTCATACATGTATTGAAAATCGTGTTAATTCGTGTCGTGTCTTGAGGCCTTGTACAGTGTACACTGTACAACCTTGAGGCTTTGTTTTTCTCTCAGCGGTCCGTCGTTTGTGATCCAATAACTTTCATTCTCTGTTTTCCCAGTCTTTTCACCCCATAGCCTACTTCCTTGTGTAAATCTCAACTCAAAAAAAACAAAAAAAAAAAAACATTTCCTTCTCTGTTCTTATTCTCTGTTCTCATTCGTTTATTCATTCTTATTCGTTCGTTCATTCTCCGACCACGTGTTTCTCCCCCATTTCCCCAGATAGTTTTCACTGTTATTAACCTTCAATGTTTACACTTTCCCCTCAAGTTCTGTATTCCATCATATATTATAACACCTTTTCTTCTTCTTCTTTAAAAGGCTGCTTTCGACTTGCTCAATAAATCTATTCATCCCAAAAAACAAATTCCATCTCCTATAGTGCCTTTTTTCTACATTCCCTAAACTCTCCTGCACTCCATCCTCCATCCAGCGTCCTTAAACGTATTTTTAACTCGAAGGTCACAAGAAACTCATTTTGCAATAAATGTTCGTTTCCCATTAATCGTACACTTTCTAAAGTCCAATCTCACCCCTCCCCTCCAAATCTTCCCCATAACCCCGCCCCTCCAAATCTTCCCCATCACCCCTCCCTTTCAAATCTTCCCCCTCCCCTCCTAATCCTCCCCATCACCCATCCCTTTCAAATCTCCCCCCTTGCCCCCTCCCTCCTAAACTACCCCCTCACCCCTCCCCTCCAAGACTCCCCTCGCCCCTCCCCTCCTAGACTCCTCCTTCACCCCTCCCCTCCAAATCTCCCCCATATCCCATCCCTTTCAAATCCCTCCCCTTGTCCCTTCCCTCCCAAACTCCCCCCTCCCCTTCAAATCTCCCCACCCTCATTTCTTCTCAATTTCCCCCCTCACTCCCCCTCCCCCTCCTCAATGCGTCCTCCCCGCTTCTTCCCCCTTCCAACTCTCACCTCCATCTCCCCCAACCTTTTGCCTCGCTCTTACCCCTCCTCAAATAACACCTCATTGTGCCTCACCCAATCACCATCAAACCTTTTGTCCGCCCCATCCTTCCCTTTCTCCGAGCTATTCTGAAATCTCTGACACACCTTCAACAGCTCTCCCTACCTCTTCCACCTCTTACCCTACCCCTCCTCCCCACTGCTCTGTATCCGATGCTCCCCCTTCCTCTTCATTAACGGTATGGACCTCAAACATCCGGGGCCTTCGTTCAAACCGAACTGATCTCTCCATACAGGTTGCTTCTGTCAAACCAGACGTGATCTGCTCAACAGAAACTTTCCTCCTTCATGATGTCTCTGATTCCTTAGTATCTCTCCCGGGTTACTCCCTCCTCTGGTATGATAGACCGGAGCCTCGTCCTGGAGGTGGGGTTGCTATCTTTATCAAAAACTCTCTTCCTCACTCGCCCTGCACTGCACTCTCTCCACCTCACCCCCAGGAATACCTCTGGCTACGGCTTCCCCTTCGCTCCCACCTCTTGTTCATATGTGTGTTGTACCGTCCACCAAACAGTGATGACTCCATCTACATCTCCCTGTCTGATAATATGGAACAGCTTCTATCTACTCATCCCAACTCTCTCTTCCTCATATGTGGTGATTTCAATTGTCACCATGCCAGTTGGCTGGGTGTGGGTACCTCTCTCACCAGCCATGGCTCCTCAGCAAAGGACTTCTGCGACTCACTGGGACTGACACAATCTGTCAATTTCCCGACCCGGATCTCAGTCAACGGAGCATCTTCTCTTCTGGACTTGGTTATGACTAACTTCCCTGAAAATGTCTGCTGCTCTTCTTCTGCTCCAATCGGATCATCTGATCATGTCCTTGTTAAAGTGGACATCTCTCTGACCATTCTCAGGGAGCCTGCTCAGCGTCGACGAGTCTGGCATTTCACTCAGGCCAACTGGCACGGTCTTCAAGCAGCCATCAATCATCTGGACTGGTCTCCCATCTCTACCACCTCTGACATCAACTCATCCTGGGAATTCTTCCAAAGTAAATTGCTCTCTCTCATGCACAGATTTATCCCATCTCTTCTTCAGTTGTCATACCCTTCCTCCCGTCCATGGTACACGGATTCTTGTGGTGAGGCTGTTGCCCAGAAACAACTTGCCTTTGTCTCCTGGAAAGCAAATCCAACGGAAGGAAATCTCATTTCCTTTCACAAAGCCCGAAACAAGTGTGTGTCCACCCTCAGGAGAGCCAGGAAACAATATCTCTCCGTTCTCAAGACCGAACTCTTATCTGTCTCCCTCTTCCAAATCCTGGTGGCGTCTGGTCAAATCTGTTTCTGGTGTTTGTTCCCCCTCCATCCCCTCCCTTACCTCAAACGCCTACACAGCTGACTCCGCACGTGAAAAAGCTGAATGCCTCAACTGTGTGTTTGCCTCTAAATCTTGTGTCCCAAACCCATCCCTCTCTGTACCCACCATGCCCAGTCGTACCCAGCTGCTCCTGGACTCCGTGTCCTTTCCTCCTGACAAGGTGGAAAAGTTTATGTCAACCCTCGACTCTGATTCTGCAACTGGACCTAACGGCATCAGCCCACGGGTCCTAAAATCACGTTCTTCCGCTCTTTCACTCCCTCTCTCTGTTCTCTTCACCCTCTCTTTTGCTCAAGGTCAACTGCCATCTGCTTGGAAATCAGCCAACATCACCGCTTTGCACAAAAAAGGTGCAAAAACAGATCCTAGCAACTACAGACCAATCAGCCTTCTCCCAATTATCAGCAAAGTCATGGATTTTCAATCATTGCTTCGGATATGAAATCTTTCCTCTTCTCCAATGGCTTGATCTCTGATCATCAATTTGGTTTCAGACCAGGTCACTCTACTCTGGACATGCTGCTTCTGCTGTCTCAACAATGGATGGAGGTCCTCAATGCCAAACAGGAAATTAGAGCTGTCTCCCTCGACATATCACGTGCCTTCGATACGGTCTGCCACCCCGCTCTGCTCACCAAACTCTCCTCCTTTGGTATCCATGGAAATCTCCACGCAAGGCTGGCGGACTTCCTCTCTAGTCGTCATCAACGTGTGGCCCTGAATGGGTTTCTCTCATCTCCTCTTCCTGTTCAGGCTGGAGTTCCCCAAGGCAGTGTTGTGGGCCTGTGCTTTTTCTGGTCTTCATCAATGATCTCTCTGACTCTCTTGAAAATCCTCTCTATCTCTTTGCTGATGACTCCACTCTCTGCCGCTCCATTCCTCATCCCTCAGATCGGCAGTCTGCAGCCTCCTCACTCTCTGCAGACCTGGACAAAATCACAGACTGGGCAAACAAGTGGAACATGTCTTTCAATCCTGACAAATCTCACACTCTTACGATGTCTCTCCGAAAAGACCGACTGGACAACCCTCCCATCTACTTTCTGAATAATCCTCTCCAAGAAGTTCTGTCACTCAAGCTTTTGGGTCTCACTATCTGCCATGATCTTTCCTGGGAAAACCACATTTCCAAGCTGGCCTCCAAAGCCAGTCACCGACTGGGCATCCTCCGTCGTGCGAAGTCCTTCCTTGGCACACCTGAGCTCCTCACCACATACAAGGCTTTCATCCGCAGCTCGATGGAGTACTGCTCTCCCCTCTGGCTGTGCTCCTGCCTCACACCGAGCTCGTCTTCACGCTGTTGAAACCAAAGCGTTCAGAATCATTGGAATCTCCCGCGATGACGCTATCTCCGAGGGCCTTTCACTTAATCACCGCAGGCAGGTTGGTGGTCTTTCCGTCTTCTACCGACTCCTCTCCGGCCTTGCTCCACCAGCTCTCTCTGGGCTCTGTCCCCCAAATATTCCTGCAGGTCGCACAAGATCTGCCTGCAACCCTCATGGTTAAACTGCCAAAATCAAGACTCTCTGCTTACCTTCACTCCTTCATTCCTCTTTTCTCCCGCCTCTGGAACAAACTCCCTCACTCTCTTCAACCCCACTCCTCCCTCCAGGTCTTTAAAACGGCTGTTCACCACCATCTCTTATCTTCCCCAATCCAAAACCTTGATCTTTTCTACCCCCGCTAATTTCACCCCAAATCCACTTTTTTGAGGTGGCTTTTGACTTCTTTCCTGGAGGTCCTTGGTGTCCTTGCGTTTTATACCTATCCTGCCTCCCCCCCCCAGGCCCTCTCCCTCCAAAAACATCTCCTGATGTCCCTGCTCTCAAATGTTGTGTTTGTGTGCTTCCTACCCTTCTCTCCCCATCTTGTCGACCGCTCCCCTTTTTATATACTTTGTTTGCTTGTTTGTTTGATTTGTTTGTTTTATAAATGTTAGCTCTTTCACGAGCCTCGACTCTGTATACAAAAAAAAAAGAAGAAAAAAAAAGGAATTTGCATTCCTCTTGAGATAGTAGATCGTAGGATAATGGGAAGGGTGTTACAGGCAATTAATTCCAGAGTGAGACAGCATGAGGGGACAAAACTATCTGCGTAACCACGTTAGAAAGTCCAACAGAACATTTGCCATGAAAATATCTGTACAACAAACCAAGAGTAGCACCTGACCTACGGTGAGAGAGCAGTTGAAGAGTTTAACCTATCTCCACACCAACCAGATTGACTATGCGTTTTTGGAGCCTATCAAGTAAAGATAAGTGGCAGGCCGGTGCTCCAGCCCAAATGTGACAACAGTACTCCATGAGGGGATGTATAGTTGCCTTATATAGGTACAAAACAACCTCAGGAGGTAAATACCTTTGCGCTCGATAAAGACAACCAACTCGCTTGGAAGCACTCTTAGCAATACCAGAAATGTACATATCCAAACGGAGGTTAGAAGACATGTCCAGACCAAGAAGCCGAAGCTCAGATGATTCTGTTAAGGTTGAAGACCCCATGTGCACAGAAGGGAAAGACCTGTTTCTTGAACGAGATATGGACAACTGTTTAGTTTTCTTTGCAATGAAGGTTACCAGCCAGTCGTGCCCCGACTTCAACACATTCTCCAAATCATTGTCTAAACTCTAGAGAAACAACAACCTCATTACGAGTGGAGTTGAGTGAATCAGCAGATGTACTGTAGAGTGAGGAATCATCAGCACACATGGCTCGCTGAGACAGAACATTATCAGGAAGATCATTGATATAAACAAGGACCAATGTGGGACCAAGGACAGAACCCTGTGGAACACCAGAATTGATGGAGCAAGTATAGTCCAGTCAATCTAAATAAAATTTGACAAAACCCACCACAAATTGCAACAGAAATGAAACCTCTTCTATTTGTCTAAGTAAGGTCTACTTGATAATGTATCAAAAGTATAATGACATATTTGCGGTGGAAAATGGTGAATTTTGATAATTAAAATTATCTGTTTTTAACCCATTTTCATTATAAAACGCCGAAATAGCAGAATTTTCAGATAGGCATAACTTTGTCAATTTTCAAGATAAAACAATAAAAACAACACCATAACGCATAATTTAATGGTCTATTAATAATATGGACGTGTTTAAAGTATTATATTGGGTAACTAGGGGAGAGTGGGGATAGTTGAGCCGGAGGTTAGTTGAGCCGGAGGTAAGTTGAGCCACCCCCTCTAATTCGCGCTGGCATATATTTTGGGCAAATTTTGCGGTCACGGTCACTTTATCGATTCTGTGCTTCATACACTTTTGCTGTGTGATATTTTCCAAACAAAGCTGTCCATATCACCCCAAGACATCAATTCTGAGGAACTTGAAGCAATAGGAAACCTCTACGATGATCTCGTTTCTGGTAAAACCAGTGGAGGAAGTGAAATCATCTTCAGAGCTGAACTCTCTGCAAAGGAAACTTGAAGCAAGCACAAAAAGTCTACTGGAGGCAAAATACATCACTGCCAAACTGTGGCTGCAGTATATGGAAATGGTTAATATCATGATGACATTTATCAGATCTGTACGAACAGGCGATTGGTCTCTCCACCTAGGGACATTGCAAGCCATGTTACCATACCTTGCAGCATCTGGTCATAACCTCTACACAAAGTCCTGACACTTGTACCTGCAGAAGATGACGCAGTTGGGCAACCACACATCCCGATGTTCACAGGCAGTTCACCCAGGGACTACACGTCGTCAGGAGGAGTGATCGTTTTTGGGGAGGGTTGTCCACGGACCTTGTTATTGAGCAGGTACTAATGAGAAGCCTTAAGACGTGTGGTGGTCTTACGAGAGGGAGGGGCATGACAGAAATCCAACGACTCGTTTGGTGTCTGTCAAGACCTGCTTGCGCAGAAGTGAACATTGCCATGCAGCAGCTGACGTCAGTCACATATGAGACAAGTGAACAACACAAGGACCAATCAAGATCTAGGCAAACAAGGGACACTGCGGATTCAGAAAAGCTCATGTCATTCATTGAATGGAGGTCCCCATTTGAGGCAAAGCTCTCACTTCGGAACGTAGTTAGTGGCATCACAGCTGGACCAAAGGTTAATGTTGATTGTGCAAAACAGATCGGAGAGGCCATTCTAAATGAAATGGATGGAAAAACTGTGCTTCAGTATTCTTTCAAGAGAAAGAACCAAGCTGTAACGTTTGATTCTAAAGCAGCAGTCAAGATAGGTAATGACGTGGTCCAAATAGACCCTCTACTCCTATTCCAAAGGCTAATCATCACCGGATCTCAAGCTAATGATCTTGCGAATGCCCTGACCTATGAACTCTGTAACTACCCCCCTGCATTGTTTGAAGGGAAGGACAGACTCTTAGAAGCCATGAAAGCGCAACTTGCTAAAGCCATCTGGACTGTTGTACCATCACAACCACCACCAAGTCAAAATTTCAAGTATGTTCTTGATGGAGGGGCTCTCCTGCATCGTATTGCTTGGCAAGTGGGTGACACATATGGCAAGATATTGGACGATTATAGCAAATATGTGACAAAACACTATGGTCAGGCAGTGGTCATATTTGACGGGTATAAGGCAGGGCCTTCAACAAAGGACAGCACACATCAGCGCCGAGGGGGGTTTGAAGGGCAGAAAGTGATGTTCAATCCATCCATGAAGTTGCAGTTTAAAAAGAATGAGTTACTCTCAAATCAAGAAAACAAGGTACGGTTCCTTGACCTTTTGGGGGAAAGTCTAGTCAGGTGTGGCTGTGAAATAGCATTTGCTGCAGGGGACGCTGACTTACTTATTGTCCAAACAGCAGTGGACATCTCAGAAACATGCGAAGCAGTACTAGTGGGTGATGACACTGACCTGCTTGTTCTGCTAATTCATCTTGCTGGCAGAAACAAGCACAATATCTACTTTCGACCCGAACCAAAGAAAGGAGCAGGTGTCAAATGTATGGGGGTCAATGTCATCAGGGACACACTAGGGCAGAACATCTGTGAGAATATTCTTTTTGTGCATGCTTTCCTGGGGTGTGACACGACATCGAGGATATTCGGGGTTGGAAAAGCAATTGCTTTGAAACTGGTCAATGACAACACAGAATTCTGTGAACAGGCTGAACTATTCGGAAATAGACAGTCATCAAAGGATCAGGTCATCAAAGCTGGAGAGAAGGCCATGGTCACTTTATACAAAGGGAAGGAGAATGACCACCTTAATGCCATGAGATATCTACGGTTTCAGGAGCTGGTCACTACACGCAAAAAAGCCATCCACCCCAACATGTTGCCGCCAACAGCTGCGGCAACAAAGTATCACAGCCTCCGAGTGTTCCATCAGATCCAACAATGGAAGGGTAACACATTGGATGCTGAAGAGTGGGGATGGAAGGTTTTGAATGGGCGCTTGACACCCATGACCTCAGACTTAGATCCTGCCCCTCAGTCATTGCTGAGATTGGTCAGTTGCACCTGCACATCAGGCTGTGGTACACTACGCTGTGAGTGCCGCCGACAGGGACTGGAATGTTCATCGGCTTGTTCGGGATGCAGAGGCATTTGCCAAAACATGTCAAATGATAACGTAGATGATAATGAGGACAGTGACAGTTAAATGTAACTTGCCAAACATGTTGACCATACATGATGTTCCTCATATAATGTTCGACTATATGCTATGTTGACTCGGCGGTTGTTTGCATGTATTCCGTATATAAGAATGAAGCTTGAAACCATATATGGGTACTTAGGGCCACGTTACGGCCTAAATGGTGTTTTCATTTGAAAGATTGACCCTGAAAACATGGGTAAAGACCCCAGATTTGTCCATTTCTGATGAATGGTTGAGGAGTTATGTAATTTTATGAATTTTTTATATAGCGGTCAAGGCTACTGGACGGGTCATATGTTGAACCCTAAAAAAAAAAAAGTTCCACTCCAAATAGGTTCTTATACTTTTAGTATGTCATTAAGATACCTTCAAGCAACAAAATACACCAGGTTTCATTTCTGTTGCAATTTGTGGTGGGTGTTTCTGCCGTTTGACTGGACTAGTAGGAGAAGATTGACCCTCAAGTACCACCTTCATTTTGCGATTTGTAAGGAAAGCTGAGATGATTGGATGCATCACTCCAGATACACCATATGACTGAAGCTTGTGGAGCAGACCCCTGTAGCAAACTTTATCAAAGGCTTTTGAGATATCTTGATCTGCAATGCCCTGTTGAAATGATCCGTAATTAAGGATGGCAGATCAGCAGTAGAGCGAGAATAGCAAAAGCCATATTGGTGGTCTGTGAGAAGTTGTTGATTGATGAAGCATTCAAAATACCTTACATAATACAGGAAGCAGGCTGATGGGGGGTGATATAGTTACTTGGCTCAGAATGGTCCCTGGCACCAGTGAAAACGGGGACAATCGAAGCCGGGATGAAGGAAAACCGAAGCAGACAAGCACAGGTTGTACAACTTTGGCAAGAATCGATGAAAGTTCAGGACAACACTTCTTCAATACAATCTCCAGGTGCAGGACCAGTCACCTTAGAGACAGCTAGAGTACAAATTATTCTGGAAACCTTCTTGGGAGTGATGTTTGTATGTTCGTCCAACGTGTCTGCGTCGACGCTACCACCGCCCTCCTTCAAAACTGACGGCCCCACCACCACAAGTCACCCACTCGGTTTTCGTTCCCTTTCCCATCTGTGATAGAGTCCAGAGTGAGGTACCTTAGTTTTCATATGATTTATTTTACCCCATTATACAGTACATAGTTATTTGTTGTTCCTTGCATTCACAATATTTTTCCCTTCCATCTCGCCGTCGAATTCCCCCGTCGAGTCAATCTTCCCAGTTTGTTGCGTTTGGGAATAAACCCGTTTGATTTAAAAGAAATAAGAAGCCTTGCGACTGTTCTCAGTTCTGCGCGAGCACAAGAGTGCCAAAAATTGACACAGTCCGAGGGAATTAACGTATGTTCGGCCCATCCGTTCAGCGGCAGCGTTAATCGACCTGAACACATTTCAAAATGTATATTGTCAGGAGCATCCACATTGGATGCTGAAAGCAAATGTGACGTCACACCTATAACATTTATTAGGTATATGCTTTTCTCAGAAGTCCTCCACAAAATCAGTTCTGAAGTGCAGACATCGTGTATATCTCAAATTGTCAGAGCACCAAATTTGCATTTTACTAGTTACGAGGTATAGGGAGCACATGCGTATGCCGTGTGGTGCCAAGAAAAAACGCTCGATAATTAGGACAGGTGGACACGGAAACCACAACTTGCATGAAAACATTGGTTGCTTTTCACAAGCACAAGTATGGTGATTTAATCAGGTTTACAGAAAGAAAACATGTGACATCAGTCCCCTTTGAGCACACCGCGGTACCTGGATATCATTGTGAGGGTTCCAGTCAGAGTCGTAGATTATAACTGTGTCCGCAGTTGCCAGGTTGATGCCCAAACCACCAGCACGCGTTGACAGGAGGAAGCAAAACTGTGGCGCACCAGGTGCTGCACAATAAAACAAAATTAACAAACAAAAATGAGGAACAAGAGAGCAAAAGGTCACCACCAGCACAAGCAAGGTCAAAGTAGTTTGTCATCAGGTCAAACAAGCACACACGCCGTTGCAAGATGAAGGGAGGGACACGCTATGACAGCAAACTAAAAATTAAATGATAAATTTGTTTTTAGTGTTGTCTCCAGGTCTGTAAAGACGTTAACGGCACCGAATGGGATCATCTACTTATCGTGTACACAAATATAACGGAATTTATGAACCTCACACCGCCAAACCCCTTTCGTGTTTATACACACGTGACTATTCCCTTCATTCCCTTCATGCCAAACCCCCAAATGTCTTTCCTTTCTCTCCACATGTCCCTATCCTCATTTCTCTCTCGGATCATTTATTTTACTTTCATTCAACTCGCTCATTAAAGAGTCACGCTTTGGTCTTTTTTTTCTTTCACCCTCATTTTTCAATACGAGGCCGCACTCTTCCCCCATGGAATTGATGGGCAGCGAAGCCCTTGCTAGTTCTTTTGTTCTTATGTGCTTCTTTGTATGTATGTATGTATGTATGTCCTTTGTATGTATGATGGTTCATTTCCCTTCTCCCTTCCTGTCCTGTCCTGTATATAAACCCACTCAATTCAATACAAATCATCCAGAAACATGTTGTGCTTCCTCCCTCTGAGCTGAAGAACCCTCTGCTTCACCCAAACCATGGTGTTTCGAAACCGCATTGGCGACATTGGAAAAGGGAATGGATTTGTAACATCTGCACGCGTTGGGTTACTCTTACAACCCGAAAACGATGTCTCCGGCCTTTAGCTGCTTGGTAAAAAAAATGTAATAGTTTTTTTCGTTTGTCTGTTTTTTTGTAAACAAGATCAAGGCTCGTGTAAGAGCTAAGATTTATCACACAAAAAACTGACACATAAAACATAATAAAGGGAGCGGGAGACAAGGGGAGAGAGAGGGAATCACACAGGTACAACAGTAGAGAACAGGGACATCGATAGATCTGTCGGAGGAGAGAGGGGGGAATGGGGGGAGGAGGCATGGGAAAGGGGGTGGGGTGGGAGAGGTATAAAACACATTGACACTGCTAGGACTTCCAGGAAAGAAGTCTGTATTTCAAAAAAGAGGATCTGGGGTGAATTAATGGGGGTAGAAAAGATCAAGGTTTTGGATGGGGGAAGATAAGAGATGGTGGTAAACAGCTGTTTTAAAGACCTGGAGGGAGGAGTGGGATTGAAGAGAGTGAGGGAGATTGTTCCAGAGGCGGGAGTAAAGAGGAACAAGCGTTACGCCTAGGTCCCCCGTCCATGAAGTGATGAGTTGACAAAGTGGAAAACGCAAGGCGGCCATCTTGGATTTTGACGTGGTGACCCAATTTTCAATAGCGTTCTCCCTTATGCGTATACACCCACACACCAGATTAGAAGTTAGTAGTTCATTTATTTTTGAAGATATTTTGCTCACAAGGTTCAGACATATATATGGTGGTGGCCATCTTGGATTTTGACGTGGCGACCCAATTTTGAATAGCTTTCTTCCTTATGCCAAGATACACCCACACACCAGATTAGAAGTTGGTATTTCGCTTATTTTTCAAGATATTCCGCTCACAAGGTTCAGACATACATGGCGGCGGCCAACTTGGATTTTGACGTGGGTTGCACACACACACCAAATTAGAATTCGGTCCTTCGCTTACGCACGCACGTACACACGTCCGCACACACGGACGGAGGGGAAAACCATAGTCCCCCTTTCGCTCCGCAGTGCGACGGGGGACAATGAAAGAGTGAAGGTGAATAGAGTCTTAATTTTGGCAGGTTAACCATAAGGCAGATCTTGTGCGACCTGTAGGAATATTTGGGGGACAGAGCCCAGAGAGAGCTGGGGGAGCAAGGCCGGAGAGGAGTCGGTAGAAGACAAAGACCACCAACCTGCCTGCGGTGAGTGAGTGAAAGGCCCTCAGAGTTAGCTTCATCGCAGGAGATTCCAATGATTCTGAAAGCTTTCGTTTCAACAGCGTGAAGCCGAGCAAGGTGTGATGCAGGAGCACCGGCCCAGAGGGGGGAACAGTATTCCATTGAGCTGCGGATGAAAGCCTTGTATGTGGTGAGGAGCTCAGGTGTGCCAAGGAAGGACTTCGCATGATGGAGGATGCCCAGTCGGCGACTGGCTTTGGAGGCCAGATTTGAAATGTGGTTTTCCCAGGAAAGATCATGGCAGATAGCGAGACCCAAAAGCTTGAGTGACAGAACTTCTTGGAGAGGATTGTTCAGAAAGTAGATGGGAGGGTTGTCCAGTCGGTCTTTTCGGAGAGACATAGCAAGAGTGTGAGATTTGTCGGGATTGAAAGACGTGTTCCACTTGTTTGACCAGTCTGTGATTTGGTCCAGGTCTGCAGAGAGTGAGGAGGCTGCAGACTGCCGATCTGAGGGATGAGGAACGGAGCGGCAGATAGTGGAGTCATCAGCAAAGCGATAGAGAGGATTTTCCAGAGAGTCAGAGAGATCATTGATGAAGACCAGGAAAAGCACAGGGCCCAGAACACTGCCTTGGGGAACTCAAGCCTGAACAGGAAGGGTTAATAAAAAGGTTTCATCTTGGAGCCATGAAGGATCACCAAGTTCAAGTAGAGTACAAAAAGAAAATGCAGGCCAAGCTCTTGTCAATCATAGTTCCCGGATGTAGCACAATTACAACAGACTACACTCTTCCCTGTGAAGGTTTCCACTTTAGGCATACCATTGAACCTGTCGATGGCATCTTGCCGCAGACCACCAGTGATGCCGCCGTCAATACGCTCGTATTTGTAACCTTCGTGGTCTAAAAAGTCTTCCAAGAGGTCCAACATCTTTGTCATCTGCAACATCATAGGAAATGCACATTTTCTTTATTCTCACACAACCCAATATGGGTCATTGGGTCACAATGGTGACAAATCATGTCCATTTATTATAACGGATGGGATGGAGAGCTTTATTGCTCAGGAATCAAAGAAAGAACGATTTATAATAAATCTAAAAGGGAAGCAAGTGGAAGTGGAACCTGAGAGAAAATGAGAACACGATGACCCCCATTTTTCAGTTTACGCAGCATTTTCAGGAGTAGGGTCAGCTTGCCAGAGGACTTTGCCAAAGCGTTTCCATCATAGACACCATTGGGCAGCTTCGGGGCTTCCTGCATTTACAAGAACGAGAATGTTTTATTGACATAATTCCAGAGCAGGGATAACGTCATTTAGTTTGGACACAAGGGCACAGACACGCACATGCTATTTAAAAATAACGCACACATTACCATTGCAGCCACTGGGAACAAATAGGGATGATTGCAGCACTTTTTCAGGTCCATCATGATGTTGATAAGAGAGACCTGGTTGCCACCACCTTTAGATTTCAAGGCATCGTAGTTCCGTGTCAAGATGAACTTGTAGTATTTCCTGTCAAGAGACATCATATAGTCATTATTGCAGTGATCAAGACAAGCCAGCACTCGCTACCCTATGCATGTAGCGCAAACCAGGGTTAAGCAATTGGTTCACTGTCTGACAGACTTCTGTTGATGATCGAGGAACTAACGTAATTTAAATTAAATTGATATATTTCAACATTAGAGGACACAAATCATCTTGTTTGCACTTCCAAAATTATTGGGTTTCGGAAAAATTTTATGCAGTCTCAACCAAATTTGCCACGAGCAACAAATCAATGTTTACACTTTCCCCTCAAGTTATGTATTCCGTCATATTTTATAACACCTTTTTCTTCTTCTTCTTTAAAAGGCTGCTTTCGACTTGCTCACCAAATCAATTCATCCCAAAAAAAATATCCATCTCCTACAGTGCCTTTGTTCTACATTCCCTAAACTCTCCTGCACTCCATCCTCCATCCAGCGTCCTTAAACGTATTTTTAACTCGAAGGTCACAAGAAACTCATTTTGCAATAAATGTTCGTTTCCCATAAATCATACACTTTCAAAAATCCAATCTCACCCCTCCCCTCCAAATCTTCCCCATAACCCCTCCCCTCCAAATCTTCCCCATCACCCCTCCCCTCCAAATCTTCCCCATCACCCCTCCCCTCCAAATCTTCCCCATCACCCATCCCTTTCAAATCTCCCCCCTTGCCCCCTCCCTCCTAAACTACTCCCTCACCCCTCCCCGCCAAGACGCCCCCTCGCCCCTCCCCTCCTAGACTCCTGCCTCACCCCTCCCCTCCAAATCTCCCCCATATCCCATCCCTTTCAAATCCCTCCCCTTGTCCCTTCCCTCCCAAACTCCCCCCTCACCCCTCCCCTTCAAATCTCCACACCCTCATTGCTTCTCAATTTCCCCCCGCTCACTCCCCCTCCTCAAAGCGTCCTCCCCGCTTCTTCCCCCTTCAAACTCTCACCTCCATCTCCCCCAACCTTCTGCCTCGCTCTTCCCCCTCCTCAAATAACACCTCATTGTGGCTCACCCAATCACCATCAAACCTTTTGTCCGCCCCATCCTTCCCTTTCTCCGAGCTATTCTGAAATCTCTGACACACCTTCAACAGCTCTCCCTATCTCTTCCACCTCTTCCACATCTTACCCTACCCCTCCTCCCCCCTGTTCTGTATCTGATGCTCCCCCTTCCTCTTCATTAACGGTATGGACCTCAAACATCCGGGGCCTTCGTTCAAACTTAACTGATCTCTCCATACAGGTTGCTTCTGTCAAACCAGACGTGATCTGCTTAACAGAAACTTTCCTCCTTTATGATGTCTCTGATTCCATAGTATCTCTCCCGGGCTACTCCCTCCTCCGGTATGATAGACCTGAGCCTCGTCCTGGAGGCGGGGTTGCTATCTTTATCAAAAACTCTCTTCCTCACTCGCCCTGCACTGCACTCTCTCCACCTCACCCCCAGGAATACCTCTGGCTACGGCTTCCCCTTCGCTCCCACCTCTTGTTCATATGTGTGTTGTACCGTCCACCAAACAGTGATGACTCCATCTACATCTCGCTGTCTGATGATATGGACCAACTTCTATCTACTCATCCCAACTCTCTCTTCCTCATATGTGGTGATTTCAACTGTCATCATGCCAGTTGGCTGGGTGTGGGTACCTCTCTCACCAGCCATGGCTCCTCAGCAAAGGACTTCTGCGACTCACTGGGACTGACACAATCTGTCAATTTCCCGACCCGGATCTCAGTCAACGGAACATCTTCTCTTCTGGACTTGGTTATGACTAACTTCCCTGAAAATGTCTGCTGCTCGTCTTCTGCTCCGATCGGATCATCTGATCATGTCCTTGTTAAAGTGGACATCTCTCTGACCATCCTCAGGGAGCCTGCTCAGCGTCGACGAGTCTGGCATTTCACTCAGGCCAACTGGCACGGTCTTCAAGCAGCCATCAATCATCTGGACTGGTCTCCCATCTCTACCACCTCTGACATCAACTCATCCTGGGAATTCTTCCAAAGTAAAAATTGCTCTCTCTCATGCACAGATTTATCCCATCTCGTCTTCAGTTGTCATACCCTTCCTCCCGTCCATGGTACACGGAATCTTGTGGTGAGGCTGTTGCCCAGAAACAACTTGCCTTCGTCTCCTGGAAAGCAAATCCAACGGAAGGAAATCTCATTTCCTTTCACAAAGCCCGAAACAAGTGTGTGTCCACCCTCAGGAGAGCCAGGAAACAATATCTCTCCGTTCTCAAGACCGAACTCTCTTATCTGTCTCCCTCTTCCAAATCCTGGTGGCGTCTGGTCAAATCCGTTTCTGGTGTTTGTTCCCCCTCCATCCCCTCCCTTACCTCAAACGGCTACACAGCTGACTCCGCACGTGAAAAAGCTGAATGCCTCAACTCTGTGTTTGCCTCTAAATCTTGTGTCCCAAACCCATCCCTCTCTGTACCCACCATACCCAGTCGTACCCTGCTGCTCCTGGACTCCGTGTCCTTTCCTCCTGACAAGGTGGAAAAGTTTCTGTCAACCCTCGACTCTGATTCTGCAACTGGACCCGACGGCATCAGCCCACGGGTCCTAAAATCCTGCTCTGCTGCTCTATCTCACCCTCTCTCTGTTCTCTTCACCCTCTCTTTTGCTCAAGGTCAACTGCCATCTGCTTGGAAATCAGCCAACATCACCGCTTTGCACAAAAAAGGTGCAAAAACAGATCCTAGCAACTACAGACCAATCAGCCTTCTCCCAATTATCAGCAAAGTCATGGAATCCATCATTGCTTCTGATATGAAATCTTTCCTCTTCTCCAATGGCTTGATCTCTGATCATCAATTTGGTTTCAGACCAGGTCACTCTACTCTGGACATGCTGCTTCTGCTGTCTCAACAATGGATGGAGGTCCTCAATGCCAAACAGGAAATTAGAGCTGTCTCCCTCGACATATCACGTGCCTTCGACACGGTCTGGCACCCGCTCTGCTCACCAAACTCTCCTCCTTTGGTATCCATGGAAATCTCCACGCATGGCTGGCGGACTTCCTCTCTAGTCGTCGTCAACGTGTGGCCCTGAATGGGTTTCTCTCATCTCCTCTTCCTGTTCAGGCTGGAGTTCCCCAAGGCAGTGTTCTGGGCCCCGTGCTTTTTCTGGTCTTCATCAATGATCTCTCTGACTCTCTCGAAAATCCTCTCTATCTCTTTGCTGATGACTCCACTCTCTGCCGCTCCATTCCTCTTCCCTCAGATCGGCAGTCTGCTGCCTCCTCACTCTCTGAAGACCTGGACAAAATCACAGACTGGTCAAACAAGTGGAACATGTCTTTCAATCCTGACAAATCTCACACTCTTACTATGTCTCTCCGAAAAGATCGACTGGACAACCCTCCCATCTACTTTCTCAACAATCCTCTCCAAGAAGTTCTGTCGCTCAAGATTTTGGGTCTCACTATCTGCCATGATCTTTCTTGGGAAAACCACATTTCCAAGCTGGCCTCCAAAGCCAGTCGCCGACTGGGCATCCTCCGTCGTGCGAAGTCCTTCCTCGGCACACCTGAGCTCCTCACCACATACAAGGCTTTCATCCGCAGCTCAATGGAATACTGTTCTCCCCTATGGGCCGGTGCTCCTGCCTCACACCTAGCTCGGCTTCACGCTGTTGAAACCAAAGCTTTCAGAATTATTGGAATCTCCCGCGATGAAGCTATCTCTGAGGGCCTTTCACTCACTCACCGCAGGCAGGTAGGTGGTCTTTCTGTCTTCTACCGACTCCTCTCCGGCCTTGCACCCCCAGCTCTCTCTGTGCTCTGTCCCCCAAATATTCCTACAGGTCGCACAAGATCTGCCAGCAACCCTCTGATGGTTAAACTGCCGAAATCTCGGCTCTCCGCTCACCTTCACTCTTTCATTCCTCTTTTCTCCCGCCTCTGGAACAAACTCCCTCACTCCCTTCAATCCCACTCCTCCCTCCAGGTCTTTAAAACAGCTGTTCACCACCATCTCTTATCTTCCCCCATCCAAAACCTTAATCTTTTCTACCCCCGCTAATTCACCCCAGATCCACCTTGTTTGAAATTCCAACTTCTTTCCTGGAAGTCCTGGCAGTGTCCATATGTTTTATACCTCTCCCACTGCCCCCTTCCCACGCCCCCCCCCAAAGCCCTCGCCCTCTCTCAGATCTCTCGATGTCTCCATGTCTCTCGGTCCCTGCTCTCAAATGTTGTGTTTGTGTCCTTCCCCCTCTCCCCATCTTGTCTACCGCTCCCTATGTTATATGTTTTATGTGTCGGTTTGTCTTTCTGTGTGATTAATGTTCGCTCTTTCACGAGCCTCGATATTGTATACAAAACAAAAAAAAAAAAAAAAAAAAAAAAAAAAAAGCTGAGAGTGGAGCAACAGCGAGATGCAGACAAAATGGCGGCGTCTAACAATGCAACCACAGAGCTAACTTCGTCCAAAAGATGTTTGTTTAAATGCATCTTTTTCTCAAAGATCATTCCAAAATCAACAGTTTCTCCGAGAGGAGTCAGTTGTAGGTTCGCTCTAGACTGCACCGTTTTCACAATCAGCTTCGTATGGTTGCCATCACACCTGTTAATCAAAGTTCACAAACAAGGCCAATATAGATCGTGCTCGGAAACAAAGTGAGTTGAAAAGATCCTTCCCATGTCCTTTTTCTGAAGACTGCATGGGGTAAGGTGCTTCTTTTTTCTTTTTTTTTGTATACATAATCGAGGCTCGTGAAAGAGCTAACATTTACCACACAAACAAATCAAACAGACAAACAACCAAAGTATAAAAAGGGGAGCGGTAGACAAGATGGGGAGAGAAGGGGAAGCACATAAACACAACATTTGTGAGGGACATCGGGAATGTGTGGGAGGGAGAGGGCTTTTTGACAAAGCTTTTGACAAATTCTGCATTCAAAGCTTTGAGGATAACGAGCCTTTTGCCACTAAAAAGGGCAAAAAGCAAATTCTAAGTGATATCCAAGTACCACGGCTCACTTTTGCATGGAGCTGAGATCCACACGCACAATCAGCTCGGTCTTCGAAGGCATGTCCTTGAAGACATCGGCTTTGAGACGACGAAGCATGTGTGGTCCAAGAAGGTCATGCAGCTTCTTTATCTGCTCTTCCTTGGAGATGTCCGCAAACTCTTCCAAAAAGCCTTCCAGGTTGCTGAGGAAAAACGAGATAAAATGAAAGCACACACATGATAATAATGTTACGTTTGTGGGGATTAGATTTAAAAAAAATCCCATAGGAAAGGTAGGATTGTATAATTATAGCATGGACCGTGGGGACGCAAAGGAGAAATCTCTATGTACTTAAGTAGGGAGACTGTAGCTTAAGATTGTTTATGTGTCTTCACACGAGGGGTGAAGCAGTGATAAGTTAGGGATCAAGGTTAGTTTTCCCCAGTTTGTGATTTCCCTTTGTGACTTTCCCTTCACGTTTTACATTTACAAGGCCGGCCATGCAAAACCTCCATTTAACGACAACAACCGCAGACAGAAGCCAAACAATTGCCAATCGGACTAAGCCCTGCCTCAAAAGGACCACAGGAAACAGGCCATGCCCCTGAGGGGCATCATTAGCCCAGAGTTTGTGGGCGGGGCAAACTGGGAGGGACATTGGGTGATTGGCTCTCAAGAGGAGGAAGAAGAGCGCATCTCCCTCTCTCTCTATCTCGGCTGGTTCTTGCTCGGAGAAGGGGCCATTTTATTTTGATCATGGACGATCGTGTGCTGATTGTGTTGGGTGCGTTTTGGGAAGCGAGGAGCTCTTTGCCGCGTCGGCAGTGTTTTGCAGGAGGTTTTGGACGACTGCTGGGCTCTTGGAAGCTAAAGGCCACGTTGCACTTGACAGTAGAGAATCGAAAGGAGGCCGTCTAATCTGCTCGCCTCACGCTTGTAGTGCCTTCGACGCACTGCGTTCGACGCCGCCATTTTGGAGCGCTTCCCACGTGAGTGGCTACCCCAGTTTCAACAGCCGCCAGTCATAAAAGTACACGTTGGGACGCCAAGCTAAGTGTTGGATGAAGGGGTTTTATTTTCATTTTATCTTTTCTTTGTATGTTTTTGAGACTGTATGGAGGGTCCTTCAAAATAGATTTAGTTTTACCTCAGCGTTCATTTAAAAAATTTTTAAATATATTCTTTGTTCTTTTTTTTTTTTTTTTCTATTTTAAATCTTATTTGATTTTCATTAAACTTTATTCGTTGAATTTCCTTGTCGTGTTTACTCGTTTGTGTTTTCGGAACAAACCCCTGTGTTTCGTGAGAAAAATACCTCGCATCTCTTCCCTCTTGCGCACGCTAAAAATAACCGCGATATATTCGGCTGGTCACCTCAGGAATAAAACTGTCTCGGCTATTCGTCCAAGGCTGGTCTTAACTAGCTTCAGACAGGACAATATCAATTACCCATACAGTTAATTTCATCGACGCGTTAAAAAACAATAACAGCATAAAATGAATGGAGAGCTCTTACTTGAAGCGAATGGAAGTGAGGAAGTTAAGTAGATGGAAAAGTTCTTCCAGGTTGTTTTGCAGTGGCGTTCCAGTAAGGAGAAGCTTGTGGTCGATTTTGTAGCCATTGAGTATCCGGAAAAACTGAGAAGCAGACAGAATGTAGAGAGCGGCACCAAAAGGAGAGACGAGCCAGCAAATCAGCTGCTCAGCACAACACTCATTTACATAATCAATATCAACCGTCACACACAGTTACACACAGTTACACACCTTTGACTGGTTGTTCTTGAGCCTGTGCGCTTCATCCACCACCAAACAGGCCCAATCGATGGAACCGAGTGATGCCTGATCGATAGTGATCAACTCATAGGAGGTGAGCAGCACGTGGAATTTCACCTGTGCCTCTTTCTGCATTCAAAAGGAATCCGAGTAGCAATCAATTACGAGATGGAGCCTCTTCCTTCAAGCAATAATTTAGCTCCTCTGGTTAACACTTATCTTGCAGCAAGCAACAAGGCTATTCAAAAAGTTCTCAACACAACAGCTCATGAAATGCTGTTTTTTGTCTTTTCATTATATAAATACTGTATATACAGTATAATATATATATATACATATATATATATATAATATATATATATATACAACAGACATTTTAAGGCCATTTTCCCTGCAAGAGCGGGGGTTAGCCTTGCGGTCCCCATGACAATCTTCTCCATTTTGCCCCACACACCACACACACGGGCCTGTCAATAAGTAACCTTAAAATGGCGATATAAATTCGAAAATGTAATGTGTGTAGTTGTAGACGACATATGTTATATCTATGGGTAAGAGTCATGTTTTGCCTGTTTTAGATCTGGCAACATTGAGCGTATGACGTCAGTAGGACAGTTCCAACATGGCGGCTCCCTTAGAAGCATGCACCAGGGAGGAGCAACGTTCTGTCATCCGTTTCTTGGGAAGTGAGGGTGTGAATCCCAGTGAAATCCATCGCAGAATGAAGATGCAATATGGTGACGCATGTTTATCGCTGCAGCAGGTGTACGACTGGGACAGGAAGCTTAAAAGTAGACTGTCCAGTGTGGCAGATGCTGCTTGCTCACGCTGGCCTCACACAGCCGACACACCAGAAATGGTTGCAGGAATTGAGCACGTGCTAAGGGAAAACCGGCGCATTACGCTGGATGAAGTGGTCTCCGAATTGAACATCAGCCATGGATCAACACACCATATCATTCACAACGTGCAGGGGTTCCACAAAGTGTCTGCAAGTTGGGTGCCCAGACAACTCACACTGAACTGAAAGAACGGCAAATGGATGCATGTGAAGAACTTCTGTGACGTTACGAAACAGAAGGTGACGCTTTCTTACAGCGCATAGTGACTGGGGATGAATGCTGGGTCCACTACTTTCAGCCAGAAATGAAGAGAGCAAGCAAAGAGTGCTTTCATCTTGAATGAAAGACATTCAACTTCACCAAAGCCAAAAAAATTCCACACACAGCTGGAAAAGTGATGCTGACGCTCTTCTGGGATAGAGTATTACACTTGTAGAGACCGACTTGTGGAGCATTACATGCCCAGAGGGACCACAGTCACCAGTGCATCATACTGCGACCTCCTTAAAAATCATCTGAACCCAGCAATCAGATCAAAACGTCGTGGGCTACTCACTACCGGTGTTTTGCTGCAGCATGACAATGCTCGGCCCCAAACTGCCCACGCTACAGCTGCATCAATCGAAGACCTGCATTTTGAGTGTCTTCTTCATCCACCCAACTCGCCAGTCCTCGGCCCTTCGGATTACCACATCTTTGGGCCACTTAGACGCACTTGGTGGAACCACTTTTCGATCTGACGAAGAGGTCCATGGGCGGTGCACGAATGGCTACACAAGCAGCCAAAATATTTTTTTCCTCGAGGAATCCAGGCCTTAGTAAAGCGCTGGAAAAAAGGCATTTAATTCAATGGAGATTATAAAAACATGCATTTTACGGCCATTTTCCCTGCGAGAGCGGGGGTTAGCCTTGCGCTCCCCATGACAATCTTCTCCATTTTGCCCTATTATCGGCATCTCTCCTTGTTAACCCCCTTGCCCGCATTTCTTCTTCCACCATCTTTAGCCAAGTCTTTCTCGGTCTTCCCCGTCCTCTACTTCCTTCTACATTCATTTCCATCACTCTTCTCAACCAGTCACTTTCATCCTTCCTCAACACGTGACCAAACCATCTCAACCTGTTCCTCTTCACAGCATCAATCACAGGCTCTATTCCCATCATCTTTCGCAATTCATTCATTCATTCATTCATTCTCTCAACGATACTCCGCACATCCACGGAACCATTCGCATTGCCACCCTTTCCAGCCTTCGTTGCTGCTCTACTTTCATTACCCATGTCTCGCTCCCATAAATCATAACACTTCTCACACATGCAGCATACACCTTTCCCTTCAGCTTCAACGACACTCCCCTCATCAGCACGCCACTCAGTTCCCGAAACTTCTTCCATGCACATCTCACTCTTGCAACTGTTGCCGAATCCGATCCACCTTCTCCATTCAGCATGTCTCCGAGGTAGCAAAATGTTTTCACACCTTACAGCTTCACGCCGTCTCCAAGATCCAACTCAACATTTCCTCCATCTGCAGCTCCCTCTGTGCACACCTTACATTTGAATGTAGCTGCCACACCGGTTAATGACCCTCTCAGACCACTACATTTTTGATGAACCCACTCAGTGCACATTGTACATGGAATGGAGTTCACTCCGACACCCTTCCTGCACACAGCACATGGCCACTTCCCAGTTCTTTCCACCTCTCCACATGCTTTACCACTTCCCATCACCTTCATCTTTCCTATATTCACCTTCAGACCTTTTGTCTCCATACATTCCTTCCACTTGTTCATCTTTTCCTTCAGTCCATCTATACTTTCCACAATCAACACCAGATCATCTGCATACAACAACTCCCACGGTAAACCCTCCTTTACGTTCTGAGCCAGCACCTCCATCACAGCTACAAATAGTAGTGGACTTAGTACCGACCCCTGATGCACTCCCACCTTCACCTCAAACTCACCACTGTTCCCATCCTTCGTCATTTCAGCTGTGCGCACTCTTTTGTACATTGCCATCACTACTCTGATCAACCATTCCTCCACTCCTAACTTCCTCAATGCCCATGTCAATACTTCGCGTGGAACCCTATCGAATGCTTTCTCCAGATCAACAAACCCAATAAACAACTTCTTCCTCTTCTCCATGTACTTCTCCTGCAACTGCCTCACAATAAAGAGCATGTCTGTCGTTCCTCATCCTGGCATAAATCCAAACTGCATTTCGTCGATCTTCACCTTCTTCCTTACGGTGGGTTTTCACGGGACACGCGAACGGTTCGCGAAGGATGCGAATGTCAAAAAAATGGCAAAGTCCAACATTCGTATTTTAGGCTCCAAAAGTTCGCCAAACATGCGCGGGGGTTCGGAAGCGTCGTCAATTGTTCCCAGGAGTCGTTTTTTGTTCGGCGGGTATTTCAAACATTTTTGTTTGTAATTTGTTTGTAATAACATCTAAATTTAAGTCGTGCCATGGATGGTCAAGATGATCGGATGCCGGTGGGGGAATTAGAGGGGTTAGGGGTAACCCAGGACCCCAGGGAAGAAGTGGGAATAGTGGAAGAGGAGAGCAAAGAAGGTGCGGTCGCGGGGGTATCAGGTGCACAAAATGGCGGCGCTTCGCACATGGTTGCGGCAGTCGAGCCCGCGTTGTCAGCGGTCTGGGATCCAGTTTTTGCAAATTTGTCGAAATTTTTGACCCAATGGAATGAGGAAAACAAAATGTATGCCCAGGGGCTCATATCCACCAGGAAAATTAACGACATGGGTGTTCAAATGACGAAGGAACTAAAAGAAATGAATGCAGAGTCAAAAAGGAAGATGGGGACCAATTTGGCAGTGGGGGAGAACCTTGGCGGCAGATCGGGCGAGCAGGTCCCAGGGGTGCACGACGAGGTAAAGCGGGTCGAGAAGCGCTGGTTGAGCGAAGCGGAGAAAAGCGCGGGTAAAATGACGGGGATAGAGATCGCGACCCGGGCTATGGGGAAGCCGGCGACCGCTGAGGTTGGAGACAAAATTTTATTAAAGCCAGCGGTCGTTGAGGTGAATAAAGAAAAAAACAGTAGTGGGTATAATTGAAATTGTAGAAACGACAGACGTAGAAGAGCAACAGTCGGAGGAAGGAATGGAAATTGCTCAAAGTCCGAATACACATCCTGATGCTGTGCTCATTAATCCTTGTGAAGATTTGCAGGTGTTGGTGCAGGGAGGAAGAAGAACCCCGAAGGTGAGACGGGCTGTATGTGGTGCCAGGAGATTTTATAAGAGGGGGTTTGGCGCGAAGAAAATTGTTGCGCGATTGGGATAGATATGGCACCCGGGCGTTGGTAAAGGGTCCCGTGTGAGTGGAAATGGCGCGCGCGTGGAAAAAAAGTGTGCGTCAAGGAGTGAGCGTGTTACGAAGCGCGAGTGTGAAACCGAGTGCGAGCGAGAATGCACGTCGGGGTGGACGGAGTGTGAGCGGTAATGCACGACGGAGTGTACGTGCGAGGGTGAGAGTGACCCGGAGAGTGAGTTGGAGGAGCGGGTGCGAGGATGCACGTTTGGGATGAACGGAGAGGGTGTGCGAGAAAGCACACCTGAGTTGGTGGTGGCGTGGGTGTGGGAGAGCCCATCGGAGCGCGTGAGTGGGTGGATGCAAGAGTGCATGCCCATGGTGAGTGGTACGGAGTACGTACCGAGGGAGAGTGCACAAGACAGTGCGCGAGGTGTGTTAAGGGAGTGTGCGAACGGCGAGTGTGCACGAGAGGTGTGGTGTGTAACAGGGAGTGCGTTGGTGGAATGGACGGAGTGTGTGGAATGTACGGACGGCGTTGGAACGCCGGGCTTTGTGAGTGTGAAACGGGTCGCGTGGTGTGAGCATGCAAGTGAAGCATCGACGTTGACCGGGTTAGCAGTTAGGGCGACGGATAGCGGGCGCCCGGTGCGCAGCGCGCTTTGTTGGATGCGAAGCTTCGCGCGGGGCGCGCTTTGTTGGATGCGCAGCCTCGCGCGGATCGATGCTGCGTCGCCCCGCTTCGGAGCATTTTTGTTTTTTTTGGATACAAGATCGAGGCTCGTGAAAGAGCGAACATTAATCACACAGAAAGACAAACAGACACATAAAACAAATAACATCGGGAGCGGTAGACAAGATGGGGAGAGAGGGGGAAGGACACAAACACAACATTTGAGAGCAGGGACCGAGAGACATGGAGACATCGAGAGATCTGTGGGAGGGAGAGGGCTTTGGGGGAGAGGCATGTGAAGGGGGGGGGGGGGGAGGTGGGAGAGGTATAAACATATGGACACTGCCAGGACTTCCAGGAAAGAAGTTGGAATTTCAAACAAGGTGGATCTGGGGTGAATTAGTGGGGGTAGAAAAGATCAAGGTTTTGGATGGGGGAAGATAAGAGATGGTGGTGAACAGCTGTTTTAAAGACCTGGAGGGAGGAGTGGGATTGAAGGGAGTGTGGGAGTTTGTTCCAGAGGCGGGAGAAAAGAGGAATGAAAGAGTGAAGGCGAGCAGAGAGCCGAGATTTCGGCAGTTTAACCATCAGAGGGTTGCTGGCAGATCTTGTGCGACCTGTAGGAATATTTGGGGGACAGAGCACAGAGAGAGCTGGGGGAGCAAGGCCGGAGAGGAGTCGGTAGAAGACAGAAAGACCACCTACCTGCCTGCGATGAGTGAGTGAAAGGCCATCAGAGATAGCTTCATCGCGGGAGATTCCAATGATTTTGAAAGCTTTGGATTCAACAGCGTGAAGCCGAGCCAGGTGTGAGGCAGGAGCACCAGCCCATAGGGGAGAACAGTATTCCATTGAGCTGCGGATGAAAGCCTTGTATGTGGTGAGGAGCTCAGGTGTGCCGAGGAAGGACTTCGCACGACGGAGGATGCCCAGTCGGCGACTGGCTTTGGAGGCCAGCTTGGAAATGTGGTTTTCCCAAGAAAGATCATGGCAGATAGTGAGACCCAAAAGCTTGAGCGACAACTTCTTGGAGAGGATTGTTGAGAAAGTAGATGGGAGGGTTGTCCAGTCGATCTTTTCGGAGAGACATAGTAAGAGAGTGAGATTTGTCAGGATTTGCGCACGATTCGGGCCTGGCCCCGCCCCGCATGGTCGAGTCCGGGCCTTACCGGGCGAGGCGACCGGTCCGGTTCAAGGGCGAGTAGGAGGAAGCGGAACGGTGCCCCCTGGCGGGAGCGGGGTTCCGGCCGGGCGAGATTGAGCCATCGGGCCCGGGACCGCAAGGTGCCGCGCCGAGATGGTGCGTGGAATCTCGGCCCGATCAAACCACCTCCCTTGAACCGAAAGCCGGACGGATTCAACCTGCAGGCGACCAAACCACCCGCGCTCATTGCTCGGCTGTGCGAAGCCGGGCTTTGGGAATGTAACGACGCACCGAGGCTCAAGTTTAATGAATGGTGATGATGATAGTGTTTTTGGATCCGAAATTTAGAAAAGTGAATAGAATTGGCAGATGATTGGCAAATTTTTGATTGGCTGAAATTGGATGGGCCAAATTGGTAGTGAGAGATACCCGATGTGGTGGGATGGCAACTCTGCCATCCCTCACAGCGGGGGCAAAGGAGCACTAGTTATGGGGTTTATGGCAGTGAAAACTAGCCCGGGAGGGTTAGGATATCGTGTGTAGGGACCTAGAGATGACCATAGGTAACGGTAAGGTTAAGTAGTGACAATGATACCTGTAGTGGGGACGCAGGTAGGGTAGATGGATGATAATGACGAGGGAGCACAATAATATAAGGGGCGACGGTGAAGCGCGAGTTTTAGCAGGGCACCAGGTAGCTTAGATGATGCCGTGTGTGTGTAAAAATGTATTCAGAAGTGTATTGTGAGAAGGTGATTGTGAATTGTATTGAGCGTGGAAGTGTATGGAGCAGTGAGTGAGGAACAAGTGAGATTGCACAGGTGTGCAACTGAACAGGTGTATGGAGCAGTGTATGAGTGAGTGATGGTGATGTGGGGTGTGTTGACCAAATGGTCCCAGGAGGAAGGAGGGTGCAGGAAGCACCAGTAGGAGTGATTGCACAGGTGTGCAACTGCAGGTGTATGGAGAATGGTTGTGTGGATTACATGGAGTGTGGAATATATGGAGTATGGAATGGATGGTCGTGGAGTGAGTATGGTGGAAACTGGAGTGGAGTGGATGGTGCGAAGGTGTGGATGGGGGAAAGGAGGATGGACCCCATCACGAATACCCGGGGAGGGTAGTGTAAGTGTTAGGTAGTGGGTACAGGTAAATTGTGGTTGGATATTGGCATCTGTGGTGCGTGTGGAACAATTGAGTTTGGATGGGTGCATTAGTGACGTGGAAATGGCTGGGCGTGTAGCCTGTTAGTATGTGTAGTTGATTGGGCACTCCACCACTGTGAGGATGTCGGCCAGGTGAGGCCGCAAGTGGGCTCTGGGAGCCGGTAGAGTTGTGGATGGGGCCCGAGGATCCGGAGGACGGACCCGGGTAGCCCAGTGCCAGAGAGGGCACCGAGTGGGGTAAGCGCCAAGGAGGGCCTTCCCCGGTTAGATAGGTTAGGTGAGGAGCAGGTAAGCTCGGAGGCAACTACAGTGGTGGAGGTGTGCAGGTGGGTAGACCTGCTGGGAGAGCTGCACGACCCAGCCCGGAAATTGTGCAAGGGCACCGGGAGATGAATCGGGGGAGTGAGACCCCAAATTGAGAAGCACCACAGTTTGGTCAATGGGAATTTGTTTTTAGAACCCATAGTGTAAGTTGGCCAATGGATTGGCAGGGAAGACCCCGGGTAGTGTAAAGTGTGTTCATGTCATTTAGAAGATAGTTAGGATTAAGAATCTCCTCGCACCATCTACATCCACTCACCTGAGGTGACGAAACTCCACACCATGCCATGGTTTGTTGTTTTTATTATTTTTATTGTGCAAATGTTTGGAATGTGAGATGCATCATGACGTGGGTGTGACATTGTGCTGATGTTCCATCTCTTCCTCCTTATGAGGATTGATGATGAATTGGGTGATGGCAAATTTTGGATTAGTGGGAGTGAAGACGAATTTGGTCTCGGGGAAATATGGGGAAGACGAGACATTAGTGACGAATTTGTAAATGTGTAGATTGTTGTAAATATGGGGTAAGGGCAAGGGTAGAGTAGGTGACGGGGGGGGGGGGGGGAGGGGGGGGGGTGACGTACGGTAGGGACGAGCTTTCTCACTTCGCTCTCCGTACGCACCTCGCCTTGCATTGCCTTTATTGATGTGTACCCTTGTGACCTTACCCCTCGCTCACCTATCTTTTCCCCCCCCCTTGTCTCCCACACGAGGACTGTGCGCCACTGGGCGCCGAGGGGAGCGTGTGGGAGTCCGCCATTGTGCGCCCGAAACTCCCGGAACCAGCTGTCTGCATCGATGCACCACCTTATGGACCACATGTCTGTGGCTGAGCACCACTGATGGACCCCATGGGTTGGGGCATGGCCCCTCTGCTGGAACCGGCCATGAAGGCCCGAGATCTTGCTGGCGGACCTTGGTCACAGGGCACCTATGCCCCACAGGTGAACCACCCCTAGTCGGCCCTGTGGGCCATAAATAAAAGCAATGGACACATTTTGTGCACTTTTATTGTGTCCAAATAGGCCGCCAGCAAAGAAGATGACAACTGGAAGAACCATAGCCAGCAGAGGGAGCCGAAGAGGAAGACCAGCACCAGGGGTTTGTTTATTTTTATTGAACTGCAATGACTGTGCACCGATTGGTGCTTGAGGGTGCTTTGGTGCGTTTTGGGTGCTTTATGGTGCGTCGATGCAGGGCAGACTGTCTCCCCCCCAAAAGAACAATCACAGGTCCTGGGTTAGTTTTGTAAATAAAATAGCATCAACTGTAAATAATGCTCCCCCATCGTAAATGTATAGTTTGAAGACAATTCCGCAATTCGGTTAGTTGTGGGCGTGTCTGTTAGGCAGGGTGCAATGGAGCAGCGGGACATAGTTATTTGTGTTTTAAAACTGTCACACTCAGGGTCAGGTTAAATGTAGAGGGAACTACACCTACGTGCCACACTAAAAGTAAAGGTAATAGGCCCGGGACGTGCCTAAGAGGAGGAGGGTGCAGTGTTGTGGAAATGAGAATTGTGTTTTTTTATTGTTGTAAAAATATCACCCTCCTTCCTCCAGTTGTGTATAAAGGTCAAAGGGCGTCCCTTAGTTAGGTCATATACAATCACGTTAGCCAATCATAGATTTCATCCTTCTTTTACAGTTATTTCCTTATTCTGTGTATGAGGTTAAGGCTTTGTCTTCCATTAATTAATACTCCATTGCACCAAATTCAAATAGAGTAGATTCCCTTTCATTCCCATTCCCAAAGCCTCGATTGCCAACTGCATTCGCCGCCATTGCCATGTGCTCCGGCTCGGAGAAGAAAGGCGTGTCTCCACCACGTCATAGAAAGGAGGAGTGAGTCGGCCCCGCTCAACCAACCCAGCCAAAGGGGTTTGGCTTGAGCGGGCAGAGAAAGAACGATCGGGGAGGTTCAAAAAGGTTAGAGGGAGGGGCATATATAACCCGCACCACGAGGCCCCCACCTAAGACGAGCTTCAGAGAGAGACGGGAGACGCGTCCTGAGATGAGCCAGAGAAGCGGCAGATGAGCATCAGCCTTGAAATCCAGCACCACCAGCTTGGAGCCACGCAGCTTTGACTCCGCCAGGGTGCTCGTATCGCGGCAACCCGCACGACCGCAGCTAGGGCGTTGACGGCGGCTGCTGAACGTGCCGATCGAGGAAGGGTGGCGGCTGCTGACTCCCGGGTCGACCGTGCTCCGGTTCGAGCGGAGCATTCCTCTCCTTCCAGTCCTTCCATTCCTGCCTGCAATTTCCCCATTCGTGTGAGTTTGCTCGTAGTCTGTTTTGTGTGTCTTGTCCTGGGGTATTAATTAAGACTGCATAGGTAAGCTAAGGTGCACTGTGTCCGCTTCTTCTTCTTCCGTTTTTACTTTATTATCCTTCCTTCTCCTTGGTTCCTTTCATCTATCTATAATTCCAGTAATCTCTGTGTGTCTGTGTGTCTGTGTGTCTGTGTGTCTGTGTGTCTGTGTGTCTGTGTGTCTGTGTGTTTGTCTGTGACCGCTGTTTCTCGACAACCACGGGTCCGATATACTTGAAACTTGCCAGGTATATTGCTGGGGACCCGAGGATGTGCCTTTTCAAGGTTTGAAATTAATCGGACAAGTACCTACCGAGCTATGTCCAAAAAACGCTTCAACCAATCAGAGAGCAGCGAGCTATCACGTGTGCCGAACCGTTAATGCAATGCAAGCGTTAATGCGTTAATGCAAGGCTTTTCTTTTTTTCCCTCTTCTCTTTCTACTTTTCCTTGCGATTAAATTGCAAACAGCCAAAATACGTTGGCGCTAATTGAATAATTGGCCATTAACACTAAAATAATCGTAACTGCGATATGCCAACTTCCGGACAGTGCAGCCTTCCCTGTTGTTGTTGTTTGCAGCAGCTGTTTGCAGCAAGGCAAGGCTTTTCTTTTTTTCCCTCTTCTCTTTCTACTTTGCCTTGCGATTAAATTGCAAACAGCCAAAATACGTTGGCGCTAATTGAATAATTGGGCATTATGTTTTACAACTAATAAAAACGAATTTGCGATTCATTCGCTTTCCTGCGCGTTTGTGTACGCGATGGCGATTTCTTTACCAAACTCCGGAAGCCGTTCGCTTTGGACCGAACCATTGCATGTAAATAGAGGGGGGGGATTGTCACCACTCGCAAGCCGTTCGCTTTGGACCAAACCATTTCATGTAAATAGGGGGGGGGGATATAATTTTAGATATATATATAGTACGGGCATGCCCTAGTTGTGTAAATAATAGTAATAAATATAGTAGCATTTCCAACCCTTTTGCCTTCGTCTTCCTCTTCTTCACATCCCTGTCGTTTTGGTGATTTCCCAATTGAATACCGGTGGCACGATTTGGCCAACGTTTAAGGAATCGGGTCTAGTCTTGGTAAACGGCTCACGCCACAGTTCGCTTCGCTCGGCGCAACATCCCTTACGCTGCGGCCGTGAGCGAGGGGTGTTCCTTCGCGTACCGGGAAGCACTGGTATTTAGGTCATAGGACTTGTGGGCCTAAAACCCTACCCAGCGCCGACCGGGCGTGGCGTCATACCCCCGGGACCACGTCGGTCAGTAACAGACGAGGGGCTTAATCCCCCCTCGATAACGGGAACCGAGGCCGACGTCGGGTTCCGTAAATATATATATATATAAATAAATTTTTAAGTCTTTGCTTGGAATCGCTGGCCTCCCAGACTCGGAGCGGAAGCTTTAACCACTATGTGAGAGTCTGTTCTATAATGAACAAGAACTTTGTATACTTTAGTCATTTAAATGCATTTTTCCATCGTAAATCAGTCTCCTCATTAACTCAGGGTAAGTAAAGTCAAGAGACAACTCCAGTCTCTCAAACGACCCACCTTGAACTTTGTTGCCTTCTTACCACTACGGATGGCATTTCCCTCAAAACTGAACTCATTCTCACGGATGACAGCACGGCTGTCCTTGTCACCAGTATATGTGAGGACGTAAAAGTCAGGAGACCACATCTCAAACTCACGCTCCCAGTTGATGATGGTCGAAAGAGGAGCGCTAACCAGAAACGGTCCCTTTGAGTGGCCCTTAAAATAAATAAAAAAATGTTACTCAAAATGCAAAGTCCATTTACAACCTTTCAGGCCAATACAGTCAATCCAACAACAATAACATTGTTAACAATAAAACAAAAACATCTACAACAGAAAAACTGGGGCATGATGCAACAAACTCGACATGGGCGTAAAAATTCTGAAAAACGGCAAAAAAAAAAAAAAAAAAAAAAAAAAAAATCTATGCCCACCTCCTTGTAAAGTGAATAAAGAAAAACTATAGTTTGAATAGTCTTTCCTAGCCCCATCTCATCAGCCAGTATGGTATGCGTGCCCTGAGACCATGAAAAGCGTAGCCAGTTGAGGCCCTCGAGCTGGTAGGGATGCAATGTTCCACCAGTAATATCCACGTAGTCCGGCTGCAGTTCAAGCTTCACCAACGGCTGGGGAAACAACGGCAGGTTTACAAATGTGGAACAGCAATGCAAGACTGGCTAAAAGCTTACAGGAGGTAACCCAAGAAGCTAGGTCGTATTGGAAACAGGCTCATCTCATTGATAATTACTCAAAATGGAAGACACCAGTCTGGCAAAACAACGACCTCTGGCACTACAACCACACTTCCGGGTTCGGTTGCGAGAGGACGCTGGCGTTGCATATTCGCCGCTTCTCCGACTGGATGGATGTACAGGGTCTGCTTCTACTTTTCTGACCTGACATCTCACACCTGTCCTGCCTTTTCACACCCGCACGTGCCGCGTGTTCTCCGGCTGGATAACGGAATCTGCTTTTGATGGTACGGAATACGGAATCGAAAGGCCCGCTCCCGTTGTTTGTGGCCGTGGCCTTGTTTGCCGGTGGCCTTGTGGTCTTGGTGGCCTTGTGGCCTTGTTTGCCGCTGTTTGCCGCTGTGGTCTTGATTAGCGGCTGCAGTCGTTTGCCGCTGCGTTTGCCGCTGCGTTTGCCGCTTTGCCTCCTCGACCTTGGCCTCGTACTCGTCCCTTCGCTCCTGCCTGGCATGGCTCTGAAGTACTCCGCCGCAAGGCTTCTTCTGCTCAATACCCGCTCCACCCCATCATGCATCTCTGCCATCAAATCAAATGGACTCCTCCGACGACCCAGGTACATTCACCGTGGCTCCGGTCGCAAGTTTGTTTATTTGCAATCAGGTCACTCCATCCCCGTCCTCTGGTCGGCTCAGCGCACTCTCACTCTTCGTCCCAGCGCACCTGGTCACAGCAACCCACACGATCGCACCTCTTGCCTACGAACCCTGGCTAAATCACCTGAATTCATCCCTGCTGTTCAAAACAACATCAAGCTCACCCTGTTCAACACCCGGTCCCTCAACAATAAATGCCTCATCCTGAACGAATACATCCTGGATAACAAACTGGACTTTCTCTGTCTCACCGAAACCTGGCAACAACCTCTGGACTACTACACACTCAACCTCACCACACCCAATGGATATTCCTACGTCAATAAACCACGCTCGGAGGGCCGAGGTGGTGGAATTGCCGTTATCCACCGTCAAGACATCAAGACCAACCTCATCTCCATCTCATCTGCTCCATCATTTGAACACCTGGCTTTAAAACTCTCTGGTCACACGCAGTCAGTCATGGCTGTCGTCTACCGCCCTCCCAAACCACACCCATCATTCCTGTCTGACTTCTCCTACTTTCTGACCCAGCTATGTTCCCTCTCCCCCTCAATCCTCCTCCTTGGTGATTTCAATATCCACATGGACTCCACTGACTCCACAATAACCACTGACTTCACTGATTTACTCACCTGCTTTAACCTCACTCAACATGTCGACTTTCCTACCCATATCCGTGGTCACATTTTGGACCTTGTCTGCTCCACTGGATTAAATTTGCACCATCTCTATGGCTCCGACCTCACCCTCTCTGACCACTTAGCCATCACTCTGACCATCAACATCCCCGCCCCAACACCAAGGCATTATCGCACAATCAACTTCCGTAAGCTAAACGCTCTTTCACCTACCTCATTCTCATCCACCCTCTCTGAAAAAATGTCCACTTCTCCCTTCATTGACCTCCACACCCCTTCCGACCTCACTGACTACTACAACCACACTCTCTCCTCCTGCCTTGACCAGCTTGCGCCTGTAAAAACCAAAACAGTTTCTTTCACCCATTCTGCTCCCTGGTTTACCCCTGAACTCCACCTGATGAAAACTCGTGCTCGCCAACTTGAAAGACTCCGCAATAAAACGGGTCTCACAGTTCACTCCCAAGCCTACAAGGACCACATACAACACTACAAAGATGCCCTCTCCCGCGCCCGCTCTGCCTACTACTCTCAAATTATCCACTCTGGCTCCGGAAACCCAAAAGCACTCTTCTCGACAATAAACAAACTCCTCCGCCCCCTGAACACCACCACCCAGTCATTCACAGTAGACAACTGCATCTCCTTCCTCTCTTTCTTCCAACGCAAAATTGACAACATCTACAACAGCTTGACCACCGCCGCACCCGCTCCCCCTCCAACCACCTGCCCCCCCTTGTCCTGCCATCCCCTGTCTCGGTTCTCCCCAATCTCTCCTACTGACCTCTCTGAACTCCTCATAGGAATGAAAACTGCCACCTGCACTCTTGACCCCATCCCCTCCAGCTTTGTCAAAGCCTCCCTCCCTGCTCTCTCTCCACTTATCATTGCAACAATAAACTCCTCCCTGTCTACAGGCATCGTCCCACCTTCCCTCAAAATTGCTGCTGTTACCCCCATTCTAAAAAAACCTGGTCTAAACCCTGACACCCTAAACAACTTCAGACCCATCTCCAACCTACCCTTTCTGTCAAAAGTTTTGGAACGCGCTGTAGCCACTCAACTCAAACATCATCTCTCTGCCAATAACTTGTATGAAACATTCCAATCCGGATTCCGCTCCAACCACAGTACTGAAACTGCTCTCCTCAAAATCACCAACGACCTTCTCCTCTCCTCTGACGCTGGCAACCTCAACATTCTCGTCCTCCTCGACCTCAGCGCTGCCTTTGACACCATCGATCACACTATCCTCCTCACCCGACTTGAATCCACCTTTAACGTCACCGGCACTGCCCTCTCTTGGATTAAATCATACCTCTCTGACAGATGCCAGTTCATCTCCATCAATAACTGCAAATCCCCCACTGCTCCCCTCCCCCAAGGTGTCCCCCAAGGTTCAGTTCTTGGCCCCCTCCTCTTCATCCTTTACCTGTCCCCGCTCGGTCACTTAATCCGCCGTCATGGTCTCCAATTCCACTGCTTCGCCGATGACATCCAGCTTTTCATCTCCACCAAGTCCGTCTCCACCGACACCCACTCTATCCTGACAAACTGCATCACTGAAATAAAATCCTGGCTTCAAATCAACTTCCTCAAGCTTAACTGTGATAAATCTGAAATAATCATCATTGGCCCAAAAACGCTCACAAAATCCACCCATAACTTTGCCCTCAACATCGACGGTATCCCAGTATCCACCTCCCCTCACATCCGGAATCTTGGCGTCATCTTTGACCAAACCCTTTCCTTCGACAAATACACTAAACAGATCACAAAGTCAGCCTTCTTTCACCTGAAAAACATTGCCCGTCTCCGCTCATCCCTCTCCTCCACGGCTGCAGAAACCCTCATCCACGCCTTCATCACCTCCCGTCTGGACTACTGCAATAGCCTCCTCTATGGTTCACCCTCAAAAATCACCAATAAACTCCAATACATTCAGAACTCCGCTGCCCGTCTACTCACTCATTCCCGGACCCGTGACCACATCACCCACGTCCTTTACAAGCTTCACTGGCTCCCCATCCCCCAGAGAATCCAGTACAAAATCCTCCTCTTGACATACAAAGCCCTCCATAACCTGGCCCCATCCTACCTGGCTGACCTCCTCTCCAGACACACTCCCACCCGCAACCTCCGCTCTGCTAGTACCAACCTCCTGACCCCCTCCATCCGGACCAAATTCAGATCCTGGGGGGACAGGGCCTTCTCCATCGCTGCTCCCACCCTCTGGAACTCACTACCTCACACCATCAGAGACTCCTCCTCACTCACCACATTCAAAACATCACTAAAGACCCACCTGTTCAACGCTGCATTCAACATTCAACCCACAGCATTTAACCCCTGACTATCTCTTCTCCTTCTCCCTCCTTTTGCTTTAAATATTTCCCTATTGATTCTTGTCTTGTCTTTTTGATTCTTGTCTTATATATATGCCGTATATCGCTGCTGTTTGTTTTCTTGATTCTTGTCTTTTTGCAATTGTTGTTTTCATGTATTGTTATGCATTATGTTTTCCACTCTGTCAAAGCGCCTTTGGGCTTCTGGAAAAGCGCTATACAAAATAAATGAATTATTATTATTATTATTATTTGTTTATCAGCATTCAAAGAAAGGTTCAAGGTATTACTTGCAGACACGAAAATAGTTCAGCGATTACAAAGCAAACCCTGCAAGTATAAAGCCTGAGGGAGCTGACAATGAACAAGAGATGCATTTCCAAAATAATAAAATAATTAATGCTGAAAAAGAAAAACTTACATCGACAACTGCCGTTGATGGAGGTTTGCACAACATCACATCTCTATACCTCTTGCTTTTCTTGAGTTTCTTGGGACATTTTCCATCGTCACCCATCATCAGTTCTCTAAAGACCAAAAATAAATAAATAATAAATGCAACTAGCACAATACAATGAATAGGAAGCAAAGCAACTCAAACAAAAATGTTATATATTCAACTCAAAAAATATGCGATCAAAAGAATGGCAAGGCGTGCGTCAAAACGCCGGCAAGGCGCGCGTCCAAACGTCGGCAAGGCGCGCGTCCAAACGTCGGCAAGGCGCGCGTCAAAACGTCGGCAAGGCGCGCGTCAAAACGTCGGCAAGGCGCGCGTCAAAACGTCGGCAAGGCGCGCGTCAAAACGTCGGCAAGGCGCGCGTCAAAACGTTGGCAAGGCACATATCAAAGGTTGGCAAGGCGCGCGTCAAAACGTTGGCAAGGCGCATATCAAAGGTTGGCAAGGCGCGCGTCAAAACATTGGCAAGGCGCATATCAAAGGTTGGCAAGGCACATATCAAAGGTTGGCAAGGCGCATATCAAAGGTTGGCAAGCCACGTATGAAAAAATTGACAAGGTGTGTGTCTAGTGGTTGAAAACAATGGACTCGCATCACAGAGGTTTGGGGATTAAAATTCAGAGGTTGAAGAGCTCTTAAGAATTTTGATTTTAGATTTCTGGGGACCAACCTAGTCGCAGAATATTCATAATGTCACCATCAAGCTGTTGGTAAGAACCAATCTCGCTAATTAATGACCCCCATTGAGGGGTATGATCTGCTTGTGCTTGGTGTGGTCTAAATATGTGATCTAAAGTCCATCTTTTGCGGTTAACATTTTATACCCTCAGGACCCTTAAGATGGCCATTAAATTAGTTTTTGTGAAAAGGAAGCAACGCCAACATTTCCCGAATGGAATGAAAATAGCTATGCAATGCGAATAAGATAAAGATCATGGTCCATACCTGTGGAACCAGTATAACTGTTTGTAGTTGTCAAATTCAGGAATGTCCAACTCTTCGGCTTCCCAGGTGGCTTGTTCGTACAGCAAGTCCCTCCACTTGATAAGATAGTGTAGGTTTCCTTTTTTGTCCATACTGCAGAGAATTCATGAAGTTTGCACAAAAATCGAAAATACAAGACCCTCATTTGGTCATCAAATATCAGCCAGTTTTCCACAAGATATATATATATATATATTTTTTTATAAACAAAGTGGTCTGCTCACATTCATTTTTCTCCTTGTAGTGGTTCTGTTCTTCAAAGGCCTCGATTTACAAAATACTTTGCAAGAAAAATGTTTTCTGGGCTTTGGCATCCGCATGAGCAAGCATGACGGTTGTTTGTTTAGAGCTTTACGTCCTCAGTTAAACAGATCTGATGTAGCGAATGAGGTTAGCGTACATGAAGCAAATGCGAGAATTGCAGCTCGATATACAGGTGGGCAAAGCATCATGGCATTATCTTACTAGTTTCATGTTCAATTACCATGGCGCCTCAATTTTTTTCTCCAGTCATCCCAACAATAAATTGGTAAATACCCCAGCATACTATTTAAAACTAGACGGGCATTCAATGGAGCACATACCTCCGCCAGGCTGAACAGTTTACGTTTTGTACCCCACCGATAGGCCGGATCTGCATCAAGCCCTGAACAAAAATTTATTCGCTTGTTCTTGTCATATAACCAACTCGTCCACCAGGTTTTGTCATAACTTGTCCACAGCTTTTTTAAATATTGTGCTCTATATATATATATTGTTTTGGCCCCAACTTTCAATGACAAAGATATTCAACAAAATCAAATCAATTCGTCATCGTCACACACCCAATCTGTCCACCAAGTTTTGGCTGAATCCGTCCATAACTGAGATATCCTGCTCAGACAAATGAGAAAGTAATCCCCATCCACCTTCAGTGGCGGCAGTATGTGTACTAATCAAAGTGCCTTGGGGGCACCATTCAACTCAATTACTGCACCATACCACATGACTATTACAATTTTTAACAAGAAAGAGCAATCAGAGATCGCAGACCCTCACCAGGATGTGTTTTTAGTGGTTTTAAGGCTGTGTTAAAACAAACATGGTGCCCGAACCACATGACTGATGACATCATTATTTTATTTTCGCCACCAATTTATCCCTAGATGAGACTTTACAATGAGCCATGTCTCAATTTTTTCTACGCAGCGCTTTTGGAAATAGAGTTGCAATTTTTTTCGTGTTTTCCAAGATAGCGCCCGTACGCGACATATGACGTCATAATTATTTTTAAAAATTCTACAGGTGGAGGTGCCCCGATGGCGAAAATTTCCTGTCAATTGGACCAACGATTGCTGAGACAATCATATTCATTCTGTGCGGGCAGACAGACATACGGACTCAAATACAATACCCTTTCCTCTGGCGAGGTTAACAAGGAAGTAAAACAGAATAGTCCAAAGAGGTCAGGCCAGTCTCCTTGCCTTGCTTTAAAGTGAAAATATATATAGGCGTGGACACGGACACACACAAACACACACACATAATGGCACACCTGTGGTTGATTATGCGGTGTATCATAAGCCACTCAGGCTTGATGCCATAGCGGTAGAACCTCTCTTCCATCTCCACAAAATTTGGCTCCTTGTCCTTTCGCCTCAGTTCAATCTTCCCCTCATCCTCACCATAGTCTAATGATGGAGGTTCGTCCATCTCCGTTTTGCGCTGGTACGTGCGGTACATCACTGGGTGGTAGATCTCCAGCTATGTACGGATAGGATGGGTACAAGGCAGCAAGCCATTGAGATGAAAAACAATTAAATGAAAATAAAAACTACATTTGATCATTGGAGATTGGCTTCACAGTGCCCTCACGATAAAGTTTTAATTCTTCTTGGATTCCAGTGTGCAAGGCCCCAATCACACAATATTCATTTATTTGCTCTACTACTGAGCACAAGCTGATCAAATCTGGGGAAGAGTCAGAAACATAAGCATTTTCTTTACTCATCCATGGAACACTTCAAGAGATTTGGGTTGTATGAAAGCATGCCCATTTTGTCACGTGGACTCAAACGAAGAAAAGATCCAGGATATCGAAAAGCTTTCTTGAAAATATCCCCAAATCACAAATTATGAAGAAACTTTGCCCAATTTAATGCAATGCAAGTTGAACACCATCCAAATGAAAAAAAAAAATCATGACAATAATCTCACAAAATTCAGGACAAATGACTTGCTGGAATAAGTCAATGGGGTTAATACATGGCCACCAACCTCACAGATGCAGCCTTATGATCATCTGTTGCATAGAAGCAAAGGAATACGCTATTAACCGCTACCTGTTAAACCACTAGATCACCAGCACACATCATTTGGTCACCTATGCACGATTGAGACTGCATTTGTGCTGTGAACATCGCTTCTAAAATATGTTTCTTATTTTGTATGCATCACATGGCTGTGGGCGCAGCTGTGCCGCTGATGCAATGCCCTGAGTAGGTTACAGCAGGAATTTGTTATTGGTTCAGGGTGCCGGCGACAGCTCGCCTACTCTTCATGAAGAACACTGTGGGATCTTTAACATCTACCAACTAATGCCGACAGATGGGACGTCAGTTTAACATACATCCGAAGAATGGCGCACACATTCATGAATCACCCTGCCCGTGAAACACAGGGATGATCGTTTACAGCTGGGCCAGGATTTCAACCCAGGATAGGCGGGCTTAGAGGTGAGAAAAGATGCTAAAACTACAGAAATAGATCGGAGAATAGAACGAGCTGTGAAAATGTCAACTTTGTCCTGGAAACATGATCAGAGGAAAAAGGCAGCGGATACTCTGGACCCTCGAAGGCTCCATTCCATCTTCCAACAACATGCATTTTAAGGCCATTTTCCCTGCTAGAGCGGGGGTTAGCCTTGCGGTCCCCATGACAATCTTCTCCATTTTGCCCTATTTTCTGCATCTCTCCTTGTTAACCCCATTGCCCGCATTTCTTCTTCCACCATTTTTAGCCATGTCTTTCTCGGTCTTCCCCGTCCTCTACTTCCTTCTACATTCATTTCCATAACTCTTCTCAACCAGTCACTTTCATCCTTCCTCAACACATGACCAAACCATCTCAACCTGTTTCTCTTCACAGCATTCATTCACATCCATTCCATCTCACAACACATGCTTAAAAGGAGATTTCACATTTCCAACAGAAGTTGTACCCCCTTCCATTTGCTGTTAGAAAGGAGGTAGCGAAAGAGCTAAAGTGCCTTCAGGAACAGGACGTTATAGAGCATGTCGAAGATTCTGAATGGATATAGCCAGTCGTAGTTGCATGGAAAAAGGACAACTTTCGCCGCCGTGAAATATGCCATCATACATAGCCCCGGGTTAGGACTTTTTGACCCTTCTCTAGACGTAATTATTACCACTGTCGCTTCTGGTTACGGACTCGGTGCAATAATGACAGATTAACCGTGACAGTGTTGAGGTCACTATTGCCTGTGCATCTCGGAAATTGACCGATATTGAGAAACGCTATTCCGGCGGAGAGGTTACCTGCCAATACTGCTGATGACAGCACTGACATGGATCATGATGTTGACCGTGTTTGTGAAGTCTTGCTAAAAGACGTTCGTATTTCTCATGACGAGTGAGTCGAAGCGATTAGAACTCATGGCACTCAAGTACAAGTCAAACGGTACATTCAAAATGGTTGGCAGTCCCAGTCTAAAATGGTCAATGACACTGTGAAACTGTACTTCGCCATTCATGAGGAGTTGTCAATTCACAGTGATGTTATATTCCGTGGTGAACGAGTTGTTATCCCCAATTACCTTACTACTCGACTGATTTACATTGGACATGCTGAACATCAAGGCATTGTTCGCATGAAACAACGATTGAGAAAGTTGTATTGGTGGCCAAAAATGGACACCCAGGTTCAATGTGCTATTCGAAATTGTTACGTTTGTCAGATGACCGATATAAGACTGCTATTTTCCATAATGGCCCTACGCAACCAGTTCCACTTCCTTCTACCGCAAGTTAGGATTAGATATTGTCGGACCATATGCTTCCCATTACAACAGATTTGGTGTCAATCTTGTTGACTACTATAGTAAATGGCCAGAAGTTACATTTACTCAGTCTACCACAACTGAAACTGTCATAGAGTTTCTCACCTCTGTTTTTAGTCGAGAAGGTTTTCCAGATGAGATCATTACTGATCATGGACCACAAGTTGATTCTTACGAGTTTTCTACCTTTCTTGCTGAACGAGGTATTAAACATTCACATTCTGCGATCTATCTTCCTGAATGGAATGGTGAGATTGAAAGATTTAACAAGGTACTGAATGAGGTTGTGCAAACTGCTAAAATTACACACCACCCAGTGGTTCCCTCTGTACGCAATTTGTTAGCTGTGTACAGATGTACTCCCCATAGTTCTACTGGTGTTGAACCATCTGTATTGCTTCACAGACATCACGTGAAGACCAAGTTAGATATTGCTGGAACAACCAAGATCCTGCTTTCTGCAGAGAGGAGATGGTGCAAAATAGAGTCCAGACTAATTAAAGTGTATAATCAAAATCTGTGTTCAGATTTGAGGATCAAAGCCTGGGGGACTAAATAAGTGGTGAAATCTGAAATTTTTAAGACATTAGCGATTCTTATAACCAAGCGCATTTATTCAAGCAAGGCTGTGTGTGATCCCTCCTTCTCCATAATGACACAAGAAAATGTGAAATTGCCCAAGCATTAAACTTAACCTTTTTCTATTGTTCGAAAATTATATCAAGTGAAGAAAAGATTAAAGAATATGCAGAACGTGTAACTTCATTGAGCGCAACGAAAATAATTAACAAGCAGGATCGCTGTGAAGGCTCCAATGGCCGTACCCAGGTTCTCCATGAGGAAATATCCGGAGTTAGAAAAGCAAAATAAATTAAATGAAAGATCAAATTAAAAGAATGGTTAACATAATGGAAGGATTAGATTGAGTAAAGAAACTGGACAATTGAACTACTAGTACAAGAGAGAAATGGAAAATATTGTTTTAATATATTAATTAATTTAATCTTTGAAAAATTTCCATTCATTTTTGGAGGCATCACCTTTTCACCTCCCCCCCACCCCCAGCCCTCCTCCCTCTTTCCTTTCTTGCCCACCTCCTTCTACCGCCCCTCCCCACCCCCTAACCACACACTTCTCTCGCTCACATCCCTCACCCACTCGCAGCTCCTCCCTCACTTCCATACTCTCTCCTCCCCCACCATTTCTCGCTGTCCCTCCCTTCTCTCTCAATCTCTCTCCCTCCCCCCCTATTACTCTCTCCGAAGTTTCGTGGTGGGGGGGGGGGGGGTAACCCCCAGATCTAAATAATGGAGCCCCCATTATCTGATATCAAAACATACAAGACCAGGAGATCCTGACGACCATCGATTAAAAGTGCTGTATCAGGTTTCAGAGCAAGAGCTTGGCAAATAAGGGACGAGTAGGGATCCGAAGTTTCATGGGGTATCCCACCCTGGGAGCCCCCATGATCTGAAATTGAAAAAAATTGAAGACAGAGCGATTGTGGGGGGTACTGGCTTGTATTCATGTGTCAAGTTTCAGAACAATCAGCTGGGTGATAAGGGAGGCGCAGCAAAAATAGCGAAAGGTTGACAGGCGGACAACTGGAGATCTGTCTCTGTCTCTGTCTCTCTCAGCCCCACCTCTTCCTCTCCCACCCCTCTCTCTTACTATTCCCATCAGCAAAAAGACGGCTTTTTGATCATGCATTTGCTAGTTTAAAAGACAACAAATAGGAGCATGCATGGAAAACGTAATCACTAAAGTAACAACAACAAAAATCAAATATCAGAAATTGGTCGCAATCGTTACCATAAGCAGAAGTAAAGACAAGCCCACGCCATACCTGCAACTCTGTGACCCATGAGCAATGCCAGTAGGACAAGTTCAGCCATTTTACGAAGAACTCGCGCTCAGGTCGCCCTTCGAGAGGCTTTGGGTCTGGGGCTTCTGGGGGTAGATCTGGAGGTCTTGCTACAGGTGTGGGTGGTGGAGGCTTCCCCCAGCGCCAGTGCAAAATCTTCTGCACCTTGCCTTCGACGGGTGGGCACTGTAGGTGGTGAAAATACCCAAAGATAACACGGCTGGTACCCAAAACATGGCTGTACGCGCTGGTACGACACGGCTGGTACAGCAGAAAATACGGCTGGTGCCTCAGGTAAAATAAAGTAAACTTTTATTTCCCCCAAAAGGTGTCTAAATTTTTACAGAAAACATAAGTTAAAACGTTTAATACACAAAACCAAAACCGTAGGTTCTCAACTGGTGGTCCATGGTGACTTTTTTCGGTGAACAACAGGAACATTGTCCAAAGTCACACGGTGTGAGCAGGCACCGCCATCCGAATGTTTTAAGCAGTGTTCAAAAGCCATGTTCGAACTCAGTCCGAGGTGGTCCAGGAAAAAATTTTGATTGGCCTGGTGGTCTGTGGACTGAAACGAGTTGAGAGCCACTGCACCTTACTTAGCTAAATCACAGCACCAATAATGAAATAAAAATAAAAATGGCCAACTGATACAAAAGAAGCAAACGAGAACTTCACTCTGCAGAGCACTACCATCCACCAGGCTGAAAATTTTACTTTTTCTATCCCAACGATAGGCCCGATCTGGATCTGGACCTGAACCAAAATATTGTTGCGGATATGAGGACTGTATATTTTTTTGATTGTGTAAATTATTATTATTGTTTATTCTGCGCCCCCTGCCTCCGGAGCTGTGTAAAGGTGAAAGGGCATCCCATAATTAGTCCACAAGCATACACGTCAGCCAAATAATAGAATACCCCTGTTTGATAGTTATCTCTTATTCTGTGTTGTAGGGTAAGGTTGTGTCTCCCATTAATTGAAGTACTCCATTGCACCAGTGAAAGAGAATAGATCCCCTTTCATTCCCATCCCCAAAATCTCCATTTCCTTTCACATCCCCTTTCGTCATTGCCGAGCCTCGATTGCCAATTACCTCCCCTCCAAAACCACCATTGAACAAGCGCTCGGGTCGGAGAAGAAAGGCGTGCCCGCCCGTCGTCATCAAGGGCGGAGCCAGAGGGTCGCATGACCAACCAGGGCCGAGGTGAGCACACCGATGGGCGTGTCCTGAAGGCCGGCGGCTTGATCGCCGGAGGCGCTATAAAGGCGCGCGCGCAAGAGGCGTGAGAGAGAGTCAGTCAGTGGAGTCGGTGGTCAGTTGGTTGCGGTGAGGAGTCGGTGGTGGTGGTCAGTTGGTTGCGGTGAGGAGTCGGTGGTGAGGAGTGAGTGGACCAAGAAAGTTGAGGGTTTGGACCAGACGAGTCAGACGAGTCCTGGCAAAGCACGCGACGTCCACAGCAGCCACAACAGCCACTTGGGGCCTGGACGGCGGTTTTGAGCAAGGCCGTAAAGGAACGGCGGCTGCTAAACGCGCCGATCGTGCTGCAGGACCCCCTTTGGACCTTCCTCTCCCTCCAGCCATCCACCTCCTGCCTTTCCACCCTTCTTGTGTATGTGAGTTTGTTTTGTTTGTTCTGTCCCTGGGTTAATTAAGTCTGTATAAGCTAGTATTTGCACTGTGTCACTTGCGTCTTATGTGTTGTAAATAAACTTGATTGCTCCTTTTTGCTTGTGTGTGTACAATAAATCCAATTACTCTTCTGTCCGTCTTCTCGTTTTATTCCTTTTCCTCTTTGCATTTCGTCGTTTTAGTCTTTTCCCAGATTGGGCAGCTGCGGTGCGATACGGCCAAAGTTCTGGGTGAATCGGGTGAGTCGGGGATCCTGTAACGGTCGCGGTTGGACCATCCGCTCGGCCCATCATAACATCTAAACCGCGATCAGTAACAATATAATTGGCTTGTTCTTGTCACCAAATGTCTGAACCAACACATCCACAACGTTTTGAAATATCATGATATATATATATATATATATATATATATATAGATACCTAAAGCCAGAATATATATATATACGTAGTGTGTTCAAAAAGTATCCGACCTTTATTTTTCGTGCGTAAAAAAAAGAAGCCAGGGAGGCGTTGATTGGTGCACGTATGTAGGCGATCCTAATGCACACGCGTGAATTTTTTCCCACCTGCAGAAGCTGTCATTCGACGGCAGACCGCCGATGAGTGAGGTCATGTAAGCGAGCGCCGTCGGATTTTCGTTTTTGACAAAATGACGGAAAAACTTGAACAACGCTACTGCATCAAATTTTGTGTTTCATCAAACTTGCATCAAAACTGCAACTTGGTTTCTGGGTCGTACCCATAAACCCAGGACTCATCGCCAGTGATCACTGTGTTGAGGAAGCTGGGATCGCTGTTCACAGTCTCCAGCATGTCCTGTGCGATCTCCAAACGGAGTTGCTTCTGCTCAATCGTTAGCAGCTTTGGTACGAACTTCGCTGAGATTCTCCTGAAGCCCAAATCCTCCTTCATAATGGAATGAACGGTGTTGAATCTTGCGGATCGTTTCCACTTGGGAATCGCCAAGCTTTACACAAAATTTGATGCAGTAGCGTTGTTCAAGTTTTTCCGTCATTTTGTCAAAAACGAAAATCCGACGGCGCTCGCTTACATGACCTCACTCATCGGCGGTCTGCCGTCGAATGACAGCTTCTGCAGGTGGGAAAAAATTCACGCGTGCGCATTAGGATCGCCTACATACGTGCACCAATCAACGCCTCCCTAGCTTCTTTTTTTTTTACGCACGAAAAATAAAGGTCGGATACTTTTTGAACACAGTAGTATATACACAATTTTTGGTCTGTGCCCCCAATGGTGAAAAATCAGGTAAGGAATAAAAATTAAAAAAAATTATCGTATCTGGATTCAGATCTTCACCAAAATATATATCCCTCCGTGTCACGCACCCAACCTGTCCACAAGGTTTCACCAAAATCAGTCCACAACACTGAGATATTGTGCTATATATAGCTTTAGCACTATCTTGTAATAGTGAAGAATCACCTTTTTATCATTTTTATTTTTGTATACAAGGTCTAGGCTTGTGGAAGAGCTCAGCATATCAGGACTCAACATAAAGGGAACAGCAGGAGAAAGGGGGAATGCCAACAGCAGAGCGGAGGCAGAAGGTAGATGGAGACAGACAAACAAAGGGATGCAGGTAAAGATGAGGGTAGAACACAAGGGGTGGACAAGATAGATGGACACATCAGCAAAAATTTTGGGAGGGATGGGGGTGGATTAACGGGTGTAGAAAAGATCATGGCTTTGGATGGGGAAGCCTCTCCTCAGTGAAAGACACATGAAAGCCCGCTTGGAGTTTGCAAAAAAGCACCTAAAGGACTCTCAGACTGTGAGAAACAAGATTCTGTGGTCTGATGAAACAAAGATTGAACTGTTTGGCTTCCATCTGGCCACTCTGCCAGAAAGCCCAGATCGGTGGAGTGTTGCAGTGATGGTTGTCCTTCTGGAAGTTTCTCCCATCTTCACACAGGATCTCTGGAGCTCAGCCAGTGACCATCGGGTTCTTGGTCACCTCTCTTACCAAGGCCCTTCTCCCCCGATTGCTCAGTTTGGCAGGGCGGCCAGCTCTAGGAAGAGTCCTGGTTGTTCCAAACTTCTTCCCTTTAAGAATTATGGAGGCCACTGTGCTCTTGGGAACCTTCAATAGAAAAATTTAAAAAACCACCTTTAGAGGCCATTTTTCCCCGCAAAGCGGGGGTTGGCCTTTTTCGGGAACCGTGGTTGTTGTTGTTTTTCGGTCCCCTATTTGAAGCAATGTTTTACAGCCGGATGCCCTTCCTGACGCCAACCCTTTTTGCCGCCTTTAACGACAAACAGCGAATTACCAGTGAACTGGTACTCAATTAGCCGACCTCGGAAGGATGACAGGCTGAGTCAACCCCCCTGGCGTTAATTCAGCGATCGACCGGGATTCGAACCCAGGATCCTTGGATCCTAAGCCGGCACCCTAGCCGCTAGCCCAACACCAGGGAACCTTCAATGCAGCAGAGATTTTTTTTGTAGACTTCCCCAGACCTGTGCCTCAACACAATCCTGTCTGAGCTCTGCAGGCAGTTCCTTCGACCTCATGGCTTGGTTTTTGCTCTGATATGCATTGTCAGCTGTGAGACCTGATATAGACAGGTGGGTGCCTTTCCAAATCATGTCCAATCAATTGAATTTACCACAGGTGGACTCCAATCAAGGTGTAGAAACATCTCAAAGATGATCAAGAGAAATGGGAGGCACCTGAGCTAAATTTCAAGTGTCATAGCAAAGGGTCTGAATACTTATGTCAATGTGATATTTCAGTTTTTTATTTTTAATAAATTTGCAAAACTTTCTAAAATCCTGTTTTCTCTTTGTCATTATGGGGGTATCGAGTGCAGATTGTTGAGGGAAAAAATGAATTTAAACGATTTCAGCAAAAGGCTGCAACAAAACAAAATGTGAAAAAAGTGAAGGGGTCTGAATACTTTCCGAATGCACTGTAGATATTACACATAGATATACATATATATATATATATATATATACATATATATTTATAACGGCAATCACAACCGCAAAACGTCCACGCTTACCTCCCTCACCCCCTCCTCCCAAACATAATAGTAAATATCATCATTTAAAACAACCTATGCATCAACAAGCTCCAGATAGTACCTTCTCATCAGTGTTAAAAAGCATAAGTTTGGATAAAAAGCACCACATACGAACATCCGGCCTTTCACAGGCCCATATCGTGGAGCTATTGCAATAGGGACAGGAAGATAACCTTTTGGACGAGTTGACCAGGAAATTCTCCAACTGTTTTGTTGCGCAGAGGAACCCTCTTCTCACAAAATCATTACAAGTACGTTTGGCTTCTTCAAAGTTTCTTTTTTTTCGTAGTTTCATTTTACAATCCTTACGAGACCAAACCACCCTATATACTTCATTACTAGGGGGTTTAGCGCATGAGCACCAAGCAATCTGGTGCTGATTACGTCATTTCAAAAGACACGTGTTGTTGCCCCACTACCTCACTGGGAGTTCAATAATGCTACTCTTCCTTGAGCTGTGCTCTTAAGCCCTATCATAGGTCAAATTTAAGTGGTATGTTCATTATTCTCCTTCCCCCTCCTGAGTGTTTCAGTTATTATAGGAGATACTCAAACATGGGAACATCACTAAACCATTATACAGTTGCACAACATTAATATTTTAAACATATCAGCCTTGGCTTACCGTACAAGCATTGTTATTGAAAATCTGCGTACTCATACCAGAGATTTGATTGCACCAAATTTAAGCATTTCATTAACTCGCATCAAATCAGTGCGCAAAATGTCAACTTTTCACAACTTGGCGCTTAAGAGAAACTAGACAAGCAAACAGACACCTTTGCTTTTGAGTTTCGCAAAAATAAATAAATAAATGGAAAAACTTTGCTGAAACCTTTAAGCACCCATTACAGGAGCAAACGTCATACCGTGCAACGTGGACACAGCCATTCCCCATTCGGAATTTCAGGCAACGGAGGATTGAGACAATGGATGTGGTACGACGACGGGCAGGCATCACAACACAGCAGCTCGCCGCCATCCTTGCACACTCTGCAAAACTCCATGTGGTCATCTTCTTCCTCTTCATCATCTGGTTCTTCCTCGTCATCTTCATTTTCATTTTCACCCTTGGCCTCCCACTGAATTCCCTCCTTTTCCTAAAAAGCATGTCAATGACTTGTGATTAACAGACATACCTTGTACAGTAACACTACATCCAAAACGACAACATGGACTGTTTTCACACCTTCTCACAAGCTCCAGCATGGTGGAGCTTTCTCTCAAAGAATCAAGACCATATTCTCTTCACTTACACAGTGTGGACAGCTCCAGGTGCCTTCAGGTGCTTTGTCCAACTCTGGGTCAAGACAGACAAGGTGGTATGCTCGAGGACACGTGTCACAGAGTATTATTTCTCCACCTTGTTGGCAAACCTCACAGTAATCCTGATGATCCGTTTCATAACCATCACCGTCCTCATCGCCTGCAGCAGGCACACAAGTGTCAATAGCCAGGATCAGAGGTGTCCCTAGTAATGACGCTGCAATCAAAACATGCACGGGGAAATTTGCAGGAATATAATCAATTCTCACAAGAGCACAGATGTAACTGGGAGCCAATTAAGAGTAACGAGGGTGGAAGGGCTGAGAGAATTTGTGAACAAATAATTCCTCAATTATTTTAAGAACACTTTTTAAAGTAATACTGGTGGTGGTGCTGCTGGGTCCCTTCCGGAAAGTAAAAGTGAAAACGCTTAACTCACCTTTCTTCTTCTTCTTCTGGGCTACCTTTGCCTTCTTCCTGCTCTTTCGAACCTTGCCCGTCGAGCTATCAGAGCGCATCGAAGAGCTGTTTATACTCGACTCATCCACATCCTCATAATCTTCATCATCAAAGTCATCATCTTCACTCTGGAATCACAAATGGTGAAATTAAAAAAAACAAGGGAAAAAGAAAATGATAATCAATTTCAATACAAATTACGACCAATTTTGTCACTTTTTAGAACCAATGAGAGGTGACCAAAACTGGAGTGATGAAAACTTGGGCAGTTGGAGATCAAGAAGGTATTTGTGGAAGAAGGTAGTATTATCAAACAGTACTTGTAAAATAATGTGGTTTGATTTATTTGGGTCATGCAAGAGCGTCCTTACCGAAGATCCTTTCTTGCGCTTCGTTCCAAGGCCGCCGAGTTTGATCTTCAGTGGTGCCAGCTTCTTAACGGCTTTCACAGGTGTTGGAACGACCTTCTTTTTAGCATTTTCGCCAAGGCGGGCCGTTTTGGTTCTTCGACGAGCATTTGGACCTGAGGATGCATTGCACGCACTCAAGTATTAGTGCGGCATCAGGAAGAGAGCAACAAACAAAAGGAAATGGCACACCACACTCCTCGTGGATAGGAACACTGTGGGGCATGATAGCTCACCTTTTCCCTCTTTAGTTTTTGCCTTGCGAAGTGGAACAGCAGGAGGCAGGGGAACAAGTGGTGCTGCCTGCTTGCTGCTTTCGGGCGAAGAAGTGGGCAATGGAGGTGGTGGTGGTGCTGCTGGGGCCAAACCCTTGAAGGGGTTGTTGGTGCTGAACTCGTGCCATTTAGCGCTCAAAACCTTCATCATCTTAGACACGGGTATCTTTGGGTTCTTTTCTCCAATCAAAGGTCTGCATCAAGCAGCAGGATAAGAGAATCACAAATATCACTGTGTTGAAATGTTGTTATATATTAAACAATTATAAGCAAAGTATAAGGTGGACCTACCGCATAAACTGACTGTAGGCTTTGTAATTCGTCAGTGTGCGGTAATCGCTCTCTGTATATACGTGGTCAACATCATCAAACCCCCAATCAGAAAGAAGCTGCGCCGCAGATTTCTAACAGGGACAACAGTCAACATAGTCAAAATATAAACTAGTGTATTTCATTCTTAAGAGCATAGCTATGCCAAAGCTGAAATTAATTTTAAATCCACAGAGTATAAACAAAAATGTACAAAATAATAAATAACTGATGTCTTTAATACAGCACAGGAAATATGAAGCCACTAATAAATTAATTAATGAATAAATAACTTAAACATAAGCAAAACCAGCATCAAAAATAGGAAATCACCTGGGGGCCATCATCATCCTCATCATCATCTTCCTCATAATCGTCCTCTTCTTCATCCTCCTTCTCTTTTTCCTTCTCTTTCTCTCTCTCCCTTTCCCTATCCCTCTCACGCTCACGCTCCCTCTCACGCTCTCCTCTGCGTCTTTTCGCCTTCTTGTCCTTCCGGTCCCTTGGTTGTTTCTTCTTGCGCTTTTTGCTGGGCATGTAGTCACTCGCATCGCTGTCAGACTTCACGCACGGAAGTTCATCCTCCAGTTCCAAGCGATCATCGTCAAGGTCGCTCTCCTGCTGACGTAGTGCATGCCGCTGCTGCCACGCACCCGAAAAAAGACAAGTGTACAGAATTAAAAAATAGAAAACTATCACTACGAGCCAGCTTATTACTCTCGTGTTGGACACAAAGTGTGCAAATGCACTTCGACAAAGAAAAGGCACAGAAATTCATTGAGTCTACGTAATTGCTGTTGCTTGCACGAAAGACTAATTGCTGACAAATTTAAATAAATAACGATAACAAGCAATAGATAGGTAATTATCTTGAAAAGAGAATAATTATTGTAAAAGTCACTTATTGAAAACAAATTCTTAAGTAGTGAATAAATTGACACCACAGAAAAGTTAACGCTTTGATGCATGCAGAACAACTCACAAAAAGCTCAGCGATTCAATGGCTTTCCAAGTACCCTCCACCACCACCACTACCACTACCATGAGAAGAGATCTGATGTGTGTGTGTGTGTGTGTGTGTGTGTGTGTGTGTGTGTGTGTGTGTGTGTGTGTGTGTGTGTGTGTGTGTGTGTGTGTGTGTGTGTGTGTGTGTGTGTGTGTGTGTGTGTGTGTGTGTATGTATGTATTGTTGCGGATTTGAGAATCCTGTTTTTTTTGTAAATATCACCCTCTGTAAGTAGTGTAATGATTCCTTGTAAATACCTGTTTTGTGTGTAAAGGTCAAAGGTCGTCCCGCTTAGTTAATCCATCGCATGCACGTAGAAAATCATATACCCTTCTAAATAGTTATTTCTTATTCTATGTAGTTTAAGGCTCTGTCTCCCACTAGTTGAATCTGCATTGCACCGAATCAAATAAGATAGATCCCCTTTCAATTGCCCAAAACCTCCATTGCCGACCGCATTGCCAACCGCATTACCAACTACACCAGTCCTCCATTACGCACGCGGTCAGCTCGGAGAAGAAAGGCATGTCTCCACCTCGTCATCAGAGGGAGGAGTGAACCAGCCCCGATCAACCAACCAAGGATGAGGAGTTTGGCTTGAGAGGGCGGAGAGAGAACGATCGGGCAGTTTTGCGAACGTTCCAGGGTGTGGTGCTATATAACCCGTCACGCGACGCCCCCACCTCAGATGATTGAGGGAGGGAGATGAGTGAGCCGTCCACCGGAGTCCAGTTGAGGAGGAGCTGGGATGCGCGTTTGAACCAACCGCAGCTTTGAGACCACCGCAGTGAGACCACCGTAGTCCAGCCCCCCGTGACACGCAGCTTCGACCCGCTGCTACGCTGTGACCAGATTGCGGTGGCATCGGTGGCCGTCGAGGTCGAGCCCGACGTCCCGTGCGGGAGCAAGCTCCAGCTGAACCTTCCTCCCCTCTCCTGCCATTCATTCCTGCTTCATTCCCCGTGTAAGTCTGATTGTCGTCTGTCCTTTATGTTGTCCTGGGGTTTAAGTAAGCTTGTATAGGTAAGTTAATATTTGCACTGTGTCTTCCTCTTCTGTAAATTATTTTCGTATTTTTCCTCCTCCTTGGTTTCTTTTGACTTGTGCATAATAGTTAGTAATAATCCTGTTATTTCCTACCCTTCCCTTCTTCTTCTTCCTCATCCGTTCGTCCTTGTCTTTTCCACATTGAATACCTGTGGCAAGATTTGGCCAACGTTCAGAATCGGGTTAGTCTTGCTAATGGCTCGAACTTCGGGTTGCTAAAAACCGCTCGGCAACTAGACCATCTAAAACCGGGGTTCGAGCGGGAGCCCTCCCCTGCTTCGCAGTCAGGAGTGGCACTCAGGTCCTTGGGACTTATCGTAGACCAAATACCCTGGCTGCTCCCGACCGGAAGGAGCGTTGGGACCCCCAGGACTCACGTCGGTCAGTCGCGGACAAGGGGATTAATCCCCCCTTCTTAAGAGGAAAAGGGGCCGATGGGGAGATCCGCAACAGTATATATATAAATAAATTTATTATTACTAGGGCATGCCCGTACTATATATATATCTAAAATTATATCCCCCCCCTCTATTTACATGAAATGGTTTGGTCCATTCGCAAAGCCAAAGCGAACGGCTTGCGAGTACGGTGACAATCCCCCCCCTCTATTTACATGAAATGGTTTGGTCCAAAGCGAACGGCTTGCGAGTACGGTGACAATCCCCCCCCCCCTCTATTTACATGAAATGGTTTGGTCCAAAGCGAACGGCTTGCGAGTACGGTGACAATCCCCCCCCTCTATTTACATGAAATGGTTTGGTCCAAAGCGAACGGCTTGCGGAGTTTGGTAAAGAAATCGCCATAGCGTGCACAAACGCGCAGGAAAGCGAAAGAATCGCAAATTAGTTTTAATTAGTTTAAAAACATAGTTTAACGCCAACATAGCGGCAACATAGTTTGCCAACGTGAAATAAATGAATACGCTCTCAAATGTGCCGTCCGAGGCAGAGTCTGTTCGGCACGTTCGGCACACGTGATAACTCGCTGCTCTCTGATTGGTTGAATCGTTTTTTGGACATAGCTCGGTAACTACTTCTCCGATTAATATGAAACCTTGAAAAGGCACATCCTCGGGTCCCCAGCAATATACCTGGCAAGTTTAAAGTATATCGGACCCGTGGTTGTCGAGAAACAGCGGTCACAGACATACACACACACATACACACACACACACACACACAGAGATTACTGGAATTATAGATAGATATTATCTATATTATATTCTCCGTTGGTGATTCTGTCTGTCTATGAAACGTCTGTCTGGGGGAGTGGCTACACCAGGTCTGGGAGGGGCTTCAAAAACAAATCATCACCATTTTGTTGCCTCACATAGCTTTGAGGCCTCTTTTGTTAGGCCCGTGGTGTCTTGCTCTCCCTCACAGTTTTATTTCAATTCTAATTCAATATCTCATTTCATTTTTCCAGTCGCTAACATGGTTTTAGACTCGGTTGCAAAAAACGGGAAAGATTTGTTGAAAGTTAACGCACAGGCAGGAAATAGCCGAGATCGGCACAGTATATCATACACCACCCAAATAACACAGACGAGAAATATTCGATGAAAGTTAACGTTGATAGAACAAAATGCATTTTAAATGATAAGGCCTGTATAATGTAAACTAACCATGAAATACAATATTCATTAGTAACATTTGGTTTTAATCTATTTTTACTTTGTAAAGCGAAAAGTTTTCGATACATGCAAGTTTAAAAATGAAGTCACCCGTGACTGATGTGCATTTTAAAACTGAATCAATACATCTTCGATTACAAATTACTTTTGGAAGAAACAAAGGTACATGTTAATTACAACTCAAGCAAAGGAAACCAGGCAATGCCTGTTTCGGTTGGAGCGATTATACATCGCCCAAAAAAGATGCATTTCATTGCTACAGGAAATAAAAGTGCAAAATCTTTAAAAAAAAATTTTTTTTGCATTTTCGCACACGTTTTCAAAGCTGAATCAATCGTGTTCACATCCAGGATTAATAAAGAAACTCCATTTCACAGATGTGAAATAAATAAATAAACACAGAAAGGGAAATAATCTGGTCCGGCAATTACGATTATAATCGCTGCGGAAGTGGCCGCTGCCATTCGTTGTGATCTCGTGCTGTCACGTATTGCAGACGTTGTTTTGTCAGGTTCTTGGTGCGACTTCCTCTCGACGTCAGAATATGCTCCATATGCGTCGTGTGTATCCGGCCTGTCTATTACTCAAGGTTACGTAATGTGGGGCATGTGGGTGGTCATTCCCCTGTGTGTGTGACAAACTCCCCCGTGTGTGTGAGTGACCCACCCGTGTGTGTGTGTGTGTGTGTGTGTATGCGCGCGTGTGACCCACTGCCCCCCCCCCCCCCCCGTGTGTGTCTGACCCACTGCCTCCCCCGTGTGTGTGTGTGTGTCTGACCCACTGCCTCCCCCCCGTGTGTGTGTGTGTCTGACCCACTGCCTCCCCCGTGTGTGTGTGTGTGCTTGACCCACTCCCCCCCCTCCCGTGCGTGCGTGTGTGACCCACTCCCCCCCCCCCTCGTGTGTGTGTGCGACCCACCCCCCCCCCGACCCCCGTGTGTGTGTGTGATCCATTCCCACGTGTGCGTGTGTGACCCTCCCCCCCGTGTGCGTGTGACCCACTCCCCCCCGTGTGCGTGTGACCCACTCCCCCCCCGTGTGTGCGTGTGACCCACTCCCCCCCCGTGTGTGCGTGTGACCCACTCCCCCGTGTGTGTGCGTGTGACCCACTCCCCCGTGTGTGTGCGTGTGACCCACTCCCCCGTGCGTGTGCGTGTGACCCACTCCCCCGTGCGTGTGCGTGTGACCCACTCCCCCGTGCGTGTGCGTGTGACCCACTCCCCCGTGCGTGTGCGTGTGACCCACTCCCCCGTGCGTGTGCGTGTGACCCACTCCCCCGTGCGTGTGCGTGTGACCCACTCCCCCGTGCGTGTGCGTGTGACCCACTCCCCCGTGCGTGTGCGTGTGACCCACTCCCCCGTGCGTGTGCGTGTGACCCACTCCCCCGTGTGTGTGCGTGTGACCCACTCCCCCGTGCGTGTGCGTGTGACCCACTCCCCCGTGCGTGTGCGTGTGACCCACTCCCCCGTGCGTGTGCGTGTGACCCACTCCCCCGTGCGTGTGCGTGTGACCCACTCCCCCGTGCGTGTGCGTGTGACCCACTCCCCCGTGCGTGTGCGTGTGACCCACTCCCCCGTGCGTGTGCGTGTGACCCACTCCCCCGTGCGTGTGCGTGTGACCCACTCCCCCGTGCGTGTGCGTGTGACCCACTCCCCCGTGCGTGTGCGTGTGACCCACTCCCCCGTGCGTGTGCGTGTGACCCACTCCCCCGTGCGTGGGCGTGTGACCCACTCCCCCGTGCGTGTGCGTGTGACCCACTCCCCCGTGCGTGTGCGTGTGACCCACTCCCCCGTGCGTGTGCGTGTGACCCACTCCCCCGTGCGTGTGCGTGTGACCCACTCCCCCGTGCGTGTGCGTGTGACCCACTCCCCCGTGCGTGTGACCCACTCCCCCGTGCGTGTGACCCACTCCCCCGTGCGTGTGACCCACTCCCCCGTGCGTGTGACCCACTCCCCCGTGCGTGTGACCCACTCCCCCGTGCGTGTGCGTGTGACCCACTCCCCCGTGCGTGCGTGTGACCCACTCCCCCGTGCGTGCGTGCGTGTGACCCACTCCCCCGTGCGTGCGTGCGTGTGACCCACTCCCCCGTGTGTGTGCGTGTGACCCACTCCCCCGTGCGTGTGCGTGTGACCCACTCCCCCGTGCGTGTGCGTGTGACCCACTCCCCCGTGCGTGTGCGTGTGACCCACTCCCCCGTGCGTGTGCGTGTGACCCACTCCCCCGTGCGTGCGTGCGTGTGACCCACTCCCCCGTGCGTGCGTGCGTGTGACCCACTCCCCCGTGCGTGCGTGCGTGTGACCCACTCCCCCGAGCGTGCGTGCGTGTGACCCACTCCCCCGTGCGTGCGTGCGACCCACTCCCCCGTGTGTGTGCGTGTGACCCACTCCCCCGTGTGTGTGCGTGTGACCCACTCCCCCGTGTGTGTGCGTGTGACCCACTCCCCCGTGTGTGTGCGTGTGACCCACTCCCCCGTGTGTGTGCGTGTGACCCACTCCCCCGTGTGTGCGTGCGACCCACTCCCCCGTGTGTGCGTGCGACCCACTCCCCCGTGTGTGCGTGCGACCCACTCCCCCGTGTGTGCGTGCGACCCACTCCCCCGTGTGTGCGTGTGACCCGTGACCCACGTGTGCGTGTGACCCGTGACCCACGTGTGCGTGTGACACACTCCCCCGTGTGTGCGTGTGACACACTCCCCCGTGTGTGCGTGCGTGACCCACTCCCCCGTGTGCGCGTGCGTGACCCACTCCCCCGTGTGCGCGTGCGTGACCCACTCCCCCGTGTGCGCGTGCGTGACCCACTCCCCCGTGTGCGCGTGCGTGACCCACTCCCCCGTGTGCGCGTGCGTGACCCACTCCCCCGTGTGCGCGTGCGTGACCCACTCCCCCGTGTGCGCGTGCGTGACCCACTCCCCCGTGTGTGCGTGCGTGACCCACTCCCCCGTGTGTGCGTGCGTGACCCACTCCCCCGTGTGTGCGTGCGTGACCCACTCCCCCGTGTGTGCGTGCGTGACCCACTCCCCCGTGTGTGCGTGCGTGACCCACTCCCCCGTGTGTGCGTGCGTGACCCACTCCCCCGTGTGTGCGTGCGTGACCCACTCCCCCGTGTGTGCGTGCGTGACCCACTCCCCCGTGTGTGCGTGCGTGACCCACTCCCCCGTGTGTGTGTGCGTGACCCACTCCGTGTGTGTGTGCGTGACCCACTCCCCCGTGTGTGTGTGCGTGACCCACTCCCCCGTGTGTGTGTGTGTGACCCACTCCCCCGTGTGTGTGTGCATGACCCACTTGTGTGTGTGTGTGTGTGTGTGTGTGTGTGTGTGTGTGTGTGTGTGTGTGTGTGTGTGTGTGTGTGTGTGTGTGTGTGTGTGAATTAGAGAGATATAATTGAGGAACATAAATGAAAAAACGAGATGTGTGTGTGTGTGTGTGTGTATGTATGTATATATATATATATAAAGTTGTGGTTTTGGAATAAAGTATAACCCCCCTCGTAGGTAGACGCACCACAACATGAAGCCTCGCGAGTTCAGTTATTTCTTAGTGCATGTAAGCGTAGTCCTTTCCTGTGTTAGTTTTGCGTTGAGCAGGCCCGTGAGTAGGGTGGTCCTTTGGCGCTGGAATGCCACGTGCTCGGCCTGAACAAGTCTGGCAAGGCCGAAGGGAGGAGCTGCAGGGGGGAGTGGCCGGTAAGCGCGAGCCGCCAATCAGAGCACGAGGGGAGTGGCTAACCACGGCGATGAAAGGTGGGGCTTGGAACATTCGAGTAAGGCCGGGGCGGAGCCATAAAACCCTGCTCCGAGCCCCCCCACCTCAGTTGAGTGAGAATCGAGTTGAGGGAGAGTTCGAGCTGGAGAGAGAGTTCGAGCTGGAGAGAGAGTTCGAGCTGGAGAGAGAGTTCGAGCTGGAGAGAGAGTTCGAGAGAGTTCGAGAGAGAGAGTTCGAGAGAGAGAGTTCGAGAGAGAGAGTTCGAGAGAGAGAGTTCGAGAGAGAGAGTTCGAGAGAGAGAGTTCGAGAGAGAGAGTTCGAGAGAGAGAGTTCGAGAGAGAGAGTTCGAGAGAGAGAGTTCGAGAGAGAGAGTTCGAGAGAGAGAGTTCGAGAGAGAGAGTTCGAGAGAGAGAGTTCGAGAGAGAGAGAGTTCGAGAGAGAGAGAGTTCGAGGGAGAGAGAGTTCGAGTTGAGAGAGAGTTCGAGAGAGAGAGAGTTCGAGAGAGAGAGAGTTCGAGAGAGAGAGAGTTCGAGAGAGAGAGAGTTCGAGAGAGAGAGAGTTCGAGAGAGAGAGAGTTCGAGAGAGAGTTCGAGAGAGAGAGTTCGAGAGAGAGAGTTCGAGAGAGAGAGTTCGAGAGAGAGAGTTCGAGAGAGAGAGTTCGAGAGTTAGAGTTCGAGAGAGAGAGTTCGAGAGAGAGAGTTCGAGAGTTCGAGTTCGAGAGTTCGAGTTCGAGAGTTCGAGAGTTCGAGTTCGAGAGTTCGAGTTCGAGAGTTCGAGTTCGAGAGTTCGAGTTCGAGAGTTCGAGAGTTCGAGTTCGAGAGTTCGAGTTCGAGAGTTCGAGTTCGAGAGTTCGAGTTCGAGTTCGAGAGTTCGAGTTCGAGAGTTCGAGTTCGAGAGTTCGAGTTCGAGAGTTCGAGTTCGAGAGTTCGAGTTCGAGAGTTCGAGTTCGAGAGTTCGAGTTCGAGAGTTCGAGTTCGAGAGTTCGAGTTCGAGAGTTCGAGTTCGAGAGTTCGAGTTCGAGAGTTCGAGTTCGAGAGTTCGAGTTCGAGAGTTCGAGTTCGAGAGTTCGAGTTCGAGAGTTCGAGTTCGAGAGTTCGAGAGTTCGAGAGTTCGAGTTCGAGAGTTCGAGTTCGAGAGTTCGAGTTCGAGAGTTCGAGTTCGAGAGTTCGAGTTCGAGAGTTCGAGTTCGAGAGTTCGAGTTCGAGAGTTCGAGTTCGAGAGTTCGAGTTCGAGAGTTCGAGTTCGAGAGTTCGAGTTCGAGAGTTCGAGTTCGAGAGTTCGAGTTCGAGAGTTCGAGTTCGAGAGTTCGAGTTCGAGAGTTCGAGTTCGAGAGTTCGAGTTCGAGAGTTCGAGTTCGAGAGTTCGAGAGTTCTCGAGAGATCGAGAGAGAGAGAGTTCGAGTTCGAGAGTTCGAGTTCGAGAGTTCGAGAGAGAGAGTTCGAGAGAGAGAGAGAGAGAGAGAGAGAGAGTTAGAGAGAGAGAGTTAGAGAGAGAGAGTTCGAGAGAGAGAGAGAGAGAGAGAGAGAGAGTTCGAGAGAGAGAGAGAGAGAGAGAGAGAGAGAGAGAGTTCGAGAGAGAGAGAGTTCGAGAGAGAGAGAGTTCGAGAGAGAGAGAGTTCGAGAGAGAGAGAGTTCGAGAGAGAGAGAGTTCGAGAGAGAGAGAGAGAGACAGAATCGCCCAGCCCCGGGACAATTGCCGGTTATTGTCATTGTACACGAACTTGCCCCGTGCCCCGCGCTGTATTAATCGCGCGTTCGAGAAGACGACCTGTTCCGGGCTACAGCCGCGCGATCTCCTCCTGCCTGCCTTCTCCTGCATACGTGCCATGACCGCCAGAGGGCCACGCCGGGCGAGCTGTCCCGGAGCGACCGACGGCAAAGCGCGTTTGGCGTGCGAACTTCCTTTCTTCTTCTCCCCGTGTGCGTGAGTGGGCCCTGTGTCTGGGCTTAAGTAACATTGTTTAAGTGCCTGCTCTGTGTCTCTGCAAATCATTGTACATCTATATAAATAAAGAAGGAGTGTCTGTGTGTGTGTGCGTGTGTGTCTGTCTCTGTCTGGATGTCCGCTTATAACTCAAGAACTACACATCGGAGAAAAGTTTTAGACACAGATTCGGAATCAGCATAAAATTCCGGTGGTTATAGGCTACTTTTTATTTTAATATCAATGGTTTAAAAAACCGGGCCAGCTGCAATTCCATGGTGTAGTTTGTGGCGGCGCTATTGCCCCTTTCCGATCCCATGACGCATTGCGGTTCCGATTCGCGACAAGGTCCATGCGCTATCACCGACACTTTTCCACCTTTTCCATACCTTTTAATCAGATTTACCTTGTCATCCATCGTAACCACATTACGCTTGGAAACACTAGCATTATCCTTCTTCGGACCCATGGCTAACACAGACACAGTAAAGGAATACTGTACGTCGCCTCTGTTTTGAATGAGAATCAGCAGTTGCGCGTACGTACAGTATACTGTACGTACATATTTATATATTTTTTATGTGCTTTTTATTGTATTTTAAATTGTTTTTTAGCTTCTTTTATTGTTAATTTATGTACTATTTTATTTATTTTAAATATATTTTTAAGGAAAACAAATGTTTTCACGTCCGTAGGAGTGACGTAATGTCGCACATAATGACGTTCGCTGCCCGGTCATGAAAGAAATTATGATTCTCTTGCCAAAGTGACATGAAGATCAGGCAGTAAACCTCCCAACTGAGTTTCTCAACAGTCGTCAGCCTCAAGGACTCCCAACACACAGGTTGATTCTCAAGGTGGGAGCCCCAATCATGCTTCTAAGGAATCTTGATCCACCAAAGCTGTGTAATGGAACACGATTGACAAACCAGCAAATGATGCCGCATGTCCTAGAGGCAACCATCCTCTCAGGACAATACAGAGGAGAGAAAGTATTCATTCCAAGGATACCACTTATTCCACCTGACCTTCCATTCTCCTTCAAGAGGATTCAGTTCCCCATCAGGCTATGTTTTGCTATGTCCATCAACGGCGCAGGGGCAATCGATGAAGGTTGTAGGCCTGAACTTCACAGAACAAGTGTTTGCCCATGGCCAGCTGTACGTGGGCTGCTCGAGGGTTGGAAAACCAAGCAATCTTTATGTCTTGGCACCAAGTAAGAAAACCAGAAATGTTGTATACCCAGAGGTTTTGAGAAATTGAAAATTGAAAAAACGTCATGTAGGAAATGTACTGTGATATTGCTCTAAAATATACGTTCCTTTCATCATATATTTGTATTATTCTTATTCAACCCGGGCGAAGCCGGGTACCTCAGCTAGTAAATAATAAATTGTTATTACTCTGATTTGACCGTTCCCGTCCCTTCCATTAATTGGCCTCGCATAATACGAATAAAATCGCTCGAATCGGGTTCCATAAAAGTAACGGCACGAGTCACGTGATACGCACACCGCTCGGGCGTAATCGATTAGCATGGCTTGTGCGAGGTCCGGTCCCCGTTTTCGTGGCAGCGTGGGTCAAAGGTACAAGCGGCGTCGACCCGATACCCTTTTTCACGCTCGCTGGAAAGGAAAGGAAAGGAAAGGATCGAAGTGGCGATTCGGCCTCGTGGACACGAAGACCCAAGGGGAAAAAAGGGTTTAATCCCCCCTTTGTAACGTGGACGGGCTTCGGGAGATCCGATGTGTATATATATATATATATATATATATATATATATATATATATGCAGTGGAACCTTGACTTACGAGTTTAATTCGTTCCGTGACCGAGCTCGTAACTCAAATTGCTCGTATCTCAAATCAAATTTCCCCATTGAAATGCATTGAAATGCTATTAATCCGTTCCAGCCCGCCAAAAACCACACCAATTTTTTTTTAAATATACAGTATATATAAAAATATCTCGCGCTTTATATTTCACCTGTATGCAGCATACAAGTTGGCAGGATGGCCTGGACTGGAGGTACGCACACTTGACTCTAAAGTCTAAACTGTCCAGCCTGGGTTTGAATCCCGACCCAGCTATAACCTGTCATGGGTGAATCACAGGCAGGGTGATTCATCAATGTGTGTACCGCTAAACTGGGCGCCCCGTTTGCGTCCCATTAGTTGTTGGATGTTAAGGATCTCACCGTGTTTTCCACAAAGAGAAGGCGAGCTATCGCCGGCACTCTGAACAAGTTGTGGCCTGGCATGGCATGAACATGAAAACATGAACATGAACATGAAATGTTCGACATGAACATGAAATTTTCCGAAATAACCAAAATGCGAAAACTAAAATGCATCGCTATACGACAGAGATACGTACTGTACGTGCACGGCAAGATAACCACGTGACCAGAACCTACCTGGCGGCGTAAACTCGAAATAACCAAAATGCGAAAACTAAAATGCATCGCTATACGACAGAGATACGTACTGTACTTGAACGGCAAGATAACCACGTGACCAGAACCTACCTGGCGGCGTAAACTCGAAATAACCAAAATGCGAAAACTAAAATGCATCGCTATACGACAGAGATACGTACTGTACTTGAACGGCAAGATAACCACGTGACCAGAACCCACCTGGCGGCGTGAACTCGAAATAACCAAAATGCGAAAACTAAAATGCATCGCTATACGACAGAGATACGTACTGTACTTGAACGGCAAGATAACCACGTGACCAGAACCTACCTGGCGGCGTGAACTCGAAATAACCAAAATGCGAAAACTAAAATGCATCGCTATACGACAGAGATACGTACTGTACTTGAACGGCAAGATAACCACGTGACCGGGTGGCGAAAGCTCGTAACTCGGATCTCGCCTCGCATCTCAAAGCAATAAACTGCCGGAGCGACGGCTCGTATCTCGAAAAACTCGTAAGTTGGGGCACTCGTAAGTCAAGGTTCCACTGTATCTGTATATATATATATATATATATATATACACACACACACACACACACACACACACACACACACACACACACACACACACACACACACACACACACACACACACACACACACACACACACACACACACACACACACACACACACACACACACACACACACACACACACACACACACACACACACACACACACACACACACACACACACACACACACACGGGGCTGCAAAAGTAGGTATACAGTAAGGATTATACCAGTATTATAATAGTGGTGCTAGGATTCATTTAATACTGGAATTCATTAAAATCATTATTACCATTTTTTATATTTTTATTTTCGTAATTTTTTCTATAATACATCTATTATTTGCAGGTGAAGTGGAAATTTAACGATGGCTGGTAATTCAACGGACGACGAGCGCAAATGGATTTTGAAACAGCACTGGAAGACAGCATACGCCCCGTCTCGCGAGATCTTGGAGACGGCGGCAGGGATTCTCGAAGCTCCACACGGTCTCCACGTTTTCAAAGTTAAGTCTGTTCACAATTGTATTTTGTCGAAACTGTATTTATCTTTCGGTGTGTGAAGTTCTAGTGTGCACCTTGGAAGTTTCTCGGTATTTATCTTTCATAAATTAATCGTCTGTTTGCCGCGTCGCGAGCGATTTGAAATCGAAGTTAAGTAATTGTTCCCATTTGTATTTTCGTTATAACTGTATTTATTTTATGGTGTGTGTACGTATATTGTGTCCCGAGGAAGATTTTCGGTGCAAATCTTTCATACCTGTATTGAAAATCGTGTTAATTTGTGTCGTGTCTTGAGGCCTTATACAGTGTACAACCTTGAGGCTTTGTTTTTCTCTCAGCGGTCCGTCGTTTGTGATCCAATAACTTTCGTTCTCTGTTTTCCCTGTCTTTTCACCCCATAGCCTACTTCCTTGTGTAAATCTCAACAACAACAAAAACAAACAAAAAAACATTTCCTTCTCTGTTCTTATTCTTTGTTCTCATTCGTTTATTCATTCTTATTCGTTCGTTCGTTCGTTCTTCGACCACGAGTTTCTCCCCCATTTCCCCAGATAGTGTTCACTGTGATTAACCTTCAATGTTTACACTTTCCCCTCAAGTTCTGCATTCCGTCATATATGATAACACCTTTTTCTTCTTCTTCTTCTTCTTCAAAAGGCTGCTTTCGACTTGCTCACCAAATCTATTCATCCCAAAAAAAAATTCCATCTCCTATAGTGCCTTTTTTCTACATTCCCTAAACTCTCCTGCACTCCATCCTCCATCCAGCGTCCTTAAACGTATTTTTAACTCGAAGGTCACAAGAAACTCATTTTGCAATAAATGTTCGTTTCCCATTAATCGTACACTTTCTAAAATCCAATCTCACCCCTCCCCTCCAAATCTTCCCCATCACCCCTCCCCTCCAAATCTTCCCCATCACCCATCCCTTTCAAATCTTCCCCCTTTCCCCTCCCCTCCTAATCCTCCCCATCACCCATCCCTTTCAAATCTCCCCCCTTGCCCCCTCCCTCCTAAACTACCCCCTCACCCCTCCCCTCCAAGACTCTCCCTCGCCCCTCCTAGACTCCTCCCTCACCCCTCCCCTCCAAATCTCCCCCATATCTCATCCCTTTCAAATCCCTCCCCTTGTCCCTTCCCTCCCAAACTCCCCCCTCCCCTTCAAATCTCCCCACCCTCATTTCTTCTCAATTTCCCCCCTCTCACTCCCCCTACTCAAAGCGTCCTCCCCGCTTCTTCCCCCTTCCAACTCTCACCTCCATCTCCCCCAACCTTCTGCCTCGCTCTTACCCCTCCTCAAATAACACCTCATTGTGCCTCACCCAATCACAATCAAACTTTTTGTCCACCCCATCCTTCCCTTTCTCTGAGCTATTCTGAAATCTCTGACACACCTTCAACAGCTCTCCCTACCTCTTCCACATCTTACCCTACCCCTCCTCCCCCCTGCTCTGTATCCGATGCTCCGCCTTCCTCTTCATTAACGGTATGGACCTCAAACATCCGGGGCCTTCGCTCAAACTTAACTAATCTCTCCATACAGGTTGCTTCTGTCAAAACAGACGTGATCTTGCTTAACAGAAACTTTCCTCCTTCATGATGTCTCTGATTCCTTAGCATCTCTCCCGGGTTACTCCCTCCTCCGGTATGATAGACCTGAGCCTCGTCCTGGAGGTGGGGTTGCTATCTTTATCAAAAACTCTCTTCCTCACTCGCCCTGCACTGCACTCTCCCCACCTCACCCCCAGGAATACCTCTGGCTACGGCTTCCCCTTCGCTCCCACCTCTTGTTCATATGTGTGTTGTACCGTCCACCAAACAGTGATGACTCCATCTACATCTCGCTGTCTGATAATATGGACCAACTTCTATCTACTCATCCCAACTCCCTCTTCCTCATATGTGGCGATTTCAACTGTCATCATGCCAGTTGGCTGGGTGTGGGTACCTCTCTCACCAGCCATGGCTCCTCAGCAAAGGACTTCTGCGACTCACTGGGACTGACACAATCTGTCAATTTCCCGACCCGGATCTCAGTCAACGGAGCATCTTCTCTTCTGGACTTTGTTATGACTAACTTCGCTGAAAATGTCTGCTGCTCTTCTTCTGCTCCAATCAGATCATCTGATCATGTCCTTGTTAAAGTGGACATCTCTCTGACCATTCTCAGGGAGCCTGCTCAGCGTCGACGAGTCTGGCATTTCACTCAGGCCAAATGGCACGGTCTTCAAGCAGCCATCAATCATCTGGACTGGTCTCCCATCTCTACCACCTCTGACATCAACTCATCCTGGGAATTGTTCCAAAGTAAATTGCTCTCTCTCATGCACAGATTTATACCATCTCGTCTTCAGTTGTCATACCCTTCCTCCCGTCCATGGTACACGGAATCTTGTGGTGAGGCTGTTGCCCAGAAACAACTTGCCTTCGTCTCCTGGAAAGCAAATCCAACGGAAGGAAATCTCATTTCCTTTCACAAAGCCCGAAACAAGTGTGTGTCCACCCTCAGGAGAGCCAGGAAACAATATCTCTCCATTCTCAAGACAGAACTCTCTTATCTGTCTCCCTCTTCCAAATCCTGGTGGCGTCTGGTCAAATCTGTTTCTGGTGTTTGTTCCCCCTCCATCCCCTCCCTTACCTCCAACGGCTACACAGCTGACTCCGCACGTGAAAAAGCTGAATGCCTCAACTCTGTTTGCCTCTAAATCTTGTGTCCCAAACCCATCCCTCTCTGTACCCACCATACCCAGTCGTACCCAGCTGCTCCTTGACTCAGTGTCCTTTCCTCCTGACAAGGTGGAAAAGTTTCTGTCAACCCTCGACTCTGATTCTGCAACTGGACCTGACGGCATCAGCCCACGGGTCCTAAAATCCTGCTCTGCCACTCTATCTCACCCTCTCTCTGTTCTCTTCACCCTCTCTTTTGCTCAAGGTCAACTGCCATCTGCTTGGAAATCAGCCAACATCACCGCTTTGCACAAAAACAGATCCTAGCAACTACAGACCAATCAGCCTTCTCCCAATTATCAGCAAAGTCATGGAATCCATCATTGCTTCGGATATGAAATCTTTCCTCTTCTCCAATGGCTTGATCTCTGATCATCAATTTGGTTTCAGACCAGGTCACTCTACTCTTGACATGCTGCTTCTGCTGTCTCAACAATGGATGGAGGTCCTCAATGCCAAACAGGAAATTAGAGCTGTCTCCCTCGACATATCACGTGCCTTCGATACGGTCTGGCACCCCGCTCTGCTCACCAAACTCTCCTCTTATGGTATCCATGGAAATCTCCACGCATGGCTGGCGGACTTCCTCTCTAGTCGTCGTCAACGTGTGGCCCTGAATGGGTTTCTCTCATCTCCTCTTCCTGTTCAGGCTGGAGTTCCCCAAGGCAGTGTTCTGGGCCCTGTGCTTTTTCTGGTCTTCATCAATGATCTCTCTGACTCTCTTGAAAATCCTCTCTATCTCTTTGCTGATGACCACTCTCTGCCGCTCCATTCCTCTTCCCTCAGATCGGCAGTCTGCAGCCTCCTCACTCTCTGAAGACTTAGACAAAATCACAGACTGGTCAAACAAGTGGAACATGTCTTTCAATCCTGACAAATCTCACACTCTTACTATGTCTCTCCGAAAAGATCGACTGGACAACCCTCCCATCTACTTTCTCAACAATTCTCTCCAAGAAGTTCTGTCGCTCAAGCTTTTGGGTCTCACTATCTGCCATGATCTTTCTTGGGAAAACCACATTTCCAAGCTGGCCTCCAAAGCCAGTCGCCGACTGGGCATCCTCCGTCGTGCGAAGTCCTTTCTGGGCAGTTCTGAGCCCCTCACCACATACAAGGCTTTCATTCGCAGCTCAATGGAATACTGTTCTCCCCTATGGGCCGGTGCTCCTGCCTCACACCGAGCTCGGCTTCACGCTGTCCAAACCAAAGCTTTCAGAATTATTGGAATCTCCCGCGATGAAGCTATCTCTGAGGGCCTACAGACTCCTCTCCGGCCTAGCTCCCCCTGCTCTGTCTGCGCTCTGTCCCCCAAATATTCTTTCAGGACGCACAAGATCTGCCAGGAACCCTTTTCTGGTGAAACTTCCATAATCAAGACACCCTGCTCACCTTCAGTCTTTCCTTCATCTTTTTCCCACCTCTGGAACAGAATCCCACACTCTCTGCAATCCCACTCATCCCTCCAGGTATTCAAAACAGCTGCACACCACCATCTCTTATCTTCCCCCATCCGAAACCTTGATCTTTTCTAGCCCCATTAGTACACCCCAAATCCACCTCTTTCAAACTCCGGTTTCATTCCTGAAATTCCTAGTGGTGTCAATTTGTTTTATACTGTGTAACCCCACACCCCACCCTCCCCAGCCCTCTTCCTTCCACAGACCTACTGATGTCCCTATTCTCTACTCTTGTTGTGCTTGTGCACTTCCCCTTCTTGTCTCCCACTCCCTTTTTTGTATGTTTTATGTGTCCATTTATGTTTTTTGTGTTTAATGTGTTGAGGGTCTCACACGAGCCGAGACTTTTTTTTCTTTTCTTTTTTAATACAAACACTTCCCTCCCAATCCCACACTCCTCGTCCAGCCCCCTCGCTGCGCATACTGCACAGGGGCACAGCATTGCACACAGGGGCGAGGAGGGAGCAAAAAGTGAAACTTCTACCTTGATTTGATTAGATTAGATTCCTACCACCAACAGTGAAACCAGCCGGTCCATGAAATACTTCCGGTTCCATTCCACTGCTAACCCAAGAAGGTGTAATTAATTGGAGCTGTGGTTGTGGTGGTAGTAGGAGCAGTAGTAAAGTGGTGGGTGGTTCATGTGCAGCCACCTGGCTGCTGGTTGCATCATTTTCAGTGGGCGCGTCTGCCACTGATGCAATGCCTCTCTATAACCAGTTATTTGGTACTCATTTTGCCGACCTCGGAAGGATGACAGGCTGAGTGAGCCACACCTATCATTAATTCAACGGGATTAAAATTCAGGACCTTAGGATCCCAAGCACACCACCCTAACCATTAGGCCAACACCAGGTATAGTAGTAAAGTAATAGTAGAAAAGTAATTGTAATATATAGTATCATAAGTAATAATGGTATCATAAATAGTAATAGTAGTAACAATAGTATTATGTAGTAGTAATAGTAGCAGTAAAATTAGTAGCAAAGTTTGTAGCAGTAATAGACATATTAAAAGTAGTCGTAATAGTAGTTGTAAAAGTAGTAGTAATAGTAGCAGTAGGTACTAGTAATATGTAGTAGTAGGTAGTAGTAATAGTTGTATTAAAAGTAGTCATAATAGTAGTAGTAAAAGTAGCAGGAATAGTAGCAGCAATGGCAGCAGTAAGAAGTAGTAGTAGTAGTAATAATCGCATTAAAAGTAGTCGTAATAGTAGTAGTAATAGTAGTCGTAATAGTAGCAGTAATATTAGCAATAATAGTAGCAGGCATAGTAGCAGTCATAGTGTAATAGTGTAGTAGTGTAGTAGTAGGTAGTAGTAAGTGTAGTAGTAGGTAGTAGTAAGTCGTATTAAAAGTAGTCATAATAGTAGTAGTAAAAGTAGCAGTAATAGTACAGTGGTAGGTAGTAGTAGGTTGTAGTAATAGTCGTATTAAAAGTAGTCATAATAGTAGTAGTATTAATATTAGTAGGTAGTAGTATAAATATTAGTAGGTAATAGTATTAATATTAGTAGGTAATAGTATTAATAGTAACAGTAAAAGTAGTGGGAACAGTAGTGGCAGTCGTAGTAACTAAGGCTCATGCTAGACTTTGTACATAAATCACATGCAGGACAAAGAGTAAAGAACAGTACAATGTCACATTGAATACAAGGACATTCGTAAATAATGGCTAAACACAAATGGTACGACTTCCATTGGCACTTGTCAATGTCACCAAAATATACAAAATAAAATGAACGCTGATGCCCAGGCTTTAATAGTGTCGGGGCTCGTGGAGGCGCTAGAACACAGAATGGATCATCAGGATGTAACAGTACGAAAAGAACAGTGGAAAGAGATGGGGAAGGGCAGTGAGGTCACCAACAGTGGGGTTGCGGGACAAACTAGAGGGAGCCGTGGAGGGACATGGGGAAGAATGAGAGCAAGGGGATAATACAGGGGTGAGCGAGAAAGATACAGCCACAAACTCTCAATCACAGAAATGGAAGGAAAAACTGCAACCCTGGAAAGAGGTGGGGTTCGGGAGGGTTAATGCAGAAGAAAGGATCATGGTTGTAGATGGGGATGACCGAAGATGGTGGTGAACAGGTATCTTGAAGCCCCATGTTATGAATAATTTTGGCAAAAGGGTAAAAATCGCTACAGTTTTAAGTTCAGCCAAATTTGTCCATAATTGGAGCAACTCTCATCAAAATTCAAACACTTCCAAATGTTCATACACAGCGTTATTCTAATGCCTGCGCAGGCAGTGTAGGCCTAGTGTAGTCCGTAAAATCAGTCCAGCAATGGAGTTGTCCAGCACAGGGGCTTTTTTAGCCCAATACCGCGAGCTAATTTGCTTCATCGCTGAACTTCACAACGATTACATGAACTTAATCTATTGTGAAAAAGTTTGTTCATCTATCAAAAATGAAGGATGGGAAACACGTCATTCCATGGGAAATACTTCGAGTGTCATTCAGGGGTTATTGGTGTTTTTGTTCTGTGGCCCTCAGGTAATGAAGGATGATTGAGCCAAAAACATTACAAGAGAGAAAGACTAAATCAATGAGGTTGGTTGGTTATTAAAAAGAACACGTTGATAGTAAAATTACATGTTACTGTAGGATCAAAAAACTCTAAGAACCAGGCAAAAGGCTGTCCTCCAATTAATTAGCAACCAAAACCAACAGGGCAGGAATTATTCACCCATCACTAGATAGACAAACTCAAGACTTGCCATCTCTCAAAAAAAAAAAAAAATCATCTTGTGGACGATTTGACAAAAACGGCCATGTCAAATGGAAATAGGAAGGAGAATAGGAAGAAGAATAAGAAAAAGATGAGGAAGAGGAAGAGCCAGAGGAAGAGGAAGAACAAGACTCACAGGACGAAGAAGGAGCAACAGCTAATTGCTGTCAAATGTAGTTATTGTTAAACTGTTGGAATAGTTCTTCAAAAATAAACTAGAGCAATGCGACTGTCGCCAATATACCTCCACATAGTCCCACAACGGGTAGATGTCTTCGTTCACTGTCCTAAAAATAAACAAGTTTGATTTAAATCCCTTCAGCTGTTTTCAAGTATAAGATTTTCACCAGCCATGACAGGTTTCGCATCGATCCGTGAAGCGGTTTCAGAGAAGGGATTTTTTTAATTATCGCCTTTCAAGCTAATATGGCTGCCACACCACGTGACATATGACCTTAAAAATGTACACTCTGCATATGTATGGGTAGTGGATCACGTTTGTGAAGTTTCGTGTCGATGGATAAGATTCGTTTTTCTATCCAAGATGGCTGCCAAACCACGTGACCTATGATGTCATAAATTTCAAACTATATGCAACAATGGTGTTCGATAGGGTAAGCGATCGATAGGATTTTAGCTCTTAAACGAGCCTCGATCTTGTATACAAAAATAAAAAAAATGAAAAGCGCTTGCAGAGATATAATTATTTAATATTTCCCTTCAATCCAATATGGTTGGCACAACATGTGACCAATGATATTTCCGTGATCACCTTTTAATCGCCATGCCTAGTCATTGACACACAAAGTTTTGAGTCAATTGATTTGGTGGTTTGGGAGAAGATGTTTTTTAAAGGTTTTAGGTTAAATCAAATATGGCTGCCAAACCATGTGACCTGTGATGTCATAAATTTAATATTTCAATACAAATGGGTCATATATCATGTCCATGCAATTTCAGATTTTTAGGATAAGGAATTAGATTAAAACATTTTTGGCTGGTACACCACTTCACCTATGATGTCATCATTATCATGCTTTTGTTCCCCATTGCGAGTACTTGACAATGTGGCAAGTTTTAAATTTTTCCATTCAGCGTTTTGCGAGAAATAATTTTTTAATCATTTGTGTTATTCCAATATGGCTGCCATACCACGTGACCTATGACGTCACAATTATGATAAAAACATTCTGCATGGGTGTCACTCCTACGCTGAAAGTTTCGCCTCAATCGGACATGCGGTTGCTGAGAAAAACGAGGTTTAGCCCGGACGGACGGACAGACAGATGGATGTACAGCCCGAAAACATAATGCCTTCGGCCACCTTCGAGGGCGGAGGCATAAAAAACAGATTTCATGCCTGGAAAGGGCAGTAAAAATAGGGCTGGTAGGATGGCACGGAATTACACACACAGAATCTGTCCGGCATGGGTTTGAATCTCGAGCCAGATATGAAACTGTTATCCTGGTGTTTCACAGGCAGGGCGATTCATTAATCTGGACATTAAATTGGACAGCCCGTCTGACAGCATCAGTCGGCGGACATTAAATATCCCAGGGTGTCCTTCCTCGAGAGTAGGAGAGTTATCGCAGGCACCCTGAACAAATGGCACATACCTGTCCTAACTACTTAGGCAAGCATCAGGCTTGACCAGCCGGTTTGTGGAAGACGTGCGTGCGCGTGGTGCATGTCATGTGTGCGTGATGTGTGTTAAACTCGTCATTTGCCATAGTGACCCATGCAATCATTAACATTCATATAACCATGAGATGCTTCAAATAAAAGGTATTCATGGGAGGGGGGGGGGGGGGGCACTTTTATGCTGCATCAATTATATTGCTGGACTTACAAAACATGCTGCATAAGTAAATAAAAACAAACAATCAGTTGAACAATGCTTTCCTGCTCAGCATATAATATATAAATAATAATAATAACAACAATTGACAAACACTAATTGATCTCATTATGCTTCAATTCAACACTCGCCTGGATTTGATAAATGAAGGTGAAACAGTACATCGGCTCAAATAAAATAAATAAATTCGATGTTTTTAGACTGGTGAACATTTTTTAACACGTTGGAGGAAGCCGTGTACGGTGTGTACGATTTGAACCTGCGTTGTAACCAAGAGCCAGGGGACCCGATGGGAGCATCAAACAGGGACAATCCAGGGTTTTTAAAATATTTTTTTTCTAATAAGAATTCCCCGTTTGTCAGCTCAAATGTTTCAGGACTCATGTACAACCCAAAATGTTTGACCCCTGATAGTCCATAGTGCAATAATAGGTCACGATAAATCAGTGCTGCCAAGAGAGAGCATTGCGACGAGGTCATCTATGTACACATAATCCATCAAAACAATGTGAAGACGCTCAACATGGATAAGGTTCCCATCCGTGTGACGCTCATTTAAAAGAGAGACTACTGGTGGGGGCGGGAGGAGGATGAGAGACAACGTGACAGAGTGATGACCTTGTAGGAGCATCCACGACGTGTTGTGTCTGTGACACACGTAATACAAACAGCAACTTCCCAAGATAAAAAGCAAAATGTAACATCTATCCCAATGGAGGCACCGTAGGAGTGCGCAGCAGGGACGATGGGGGCTCAGGTTGCTTTGTGTACGCCACAAGGTAGTTGGTGGACTTCAGATGACATCACCACCTCTCACCTTCAAATTTATTTGTCAAGTCTGACACGATTACGTATAAGTATTACAAGAAATGAGAACGGACAATCTGAAACATTCGTTTTGTCTGCAACCAGGACACCACCTTACAGTTAGTAGTTACAGGCAGAAATCAAACCCACCTCCTTTTTTCTCTTTTTGGACTTCGTAAGTCGGTCCTTGCTTTTCTTTGACGTCTTCTTCTTCTTCCCTTTAGTGCTCTCGCCCTCGGAGGGCAGGTCCATATCTTCAAAATTGTCTGGAGACCAGACACAGGACAAGGAATAACCGATTGTTTGTGAGTCTGTCCGAAGCACAGTACAACACAGAAGGTGCCGACACTTTCCAGGAGGAAACGTCCCACATAACTAGGCCCGAACACAAAGGCCTACTGGCTCTTTCAATGGAACCTTGATCTGTAATGGTCTTTGGGAGCGCCGCCAACACGCAAGTCTGTACACGGCCGATGCCGAAACACAAGTTCTTAGCACAGGTCTTCTACTCAAGACCATGTCGGTGGTTTTCAGCGAAAAGGTCGTAATGCCAATGGGGAAGTAGAAAAAAAAAAACCCGCGTGTACACGTTAACATGTGCTGTGGTGAGTTGTTCTTACTAAAGACGTAGTTCTTACCATACAAGGGTTTTGATAAACTCGAGTACATGCCAAAATATTACGGTAAAATGGTACAAATGGTGCGTAGGCCTCGCCAGGCGCCAACTCCAGCCCGTATCACGACGTCAAAACCAGAGGGAAAATTGACATGTTGTGGGTGGAGTTTACAAAGGGTTGGACCAATCGGACGTGACCGTAGGCGTGGCTCGAACCAAGCGTACCAATCGAGCATGGAGTTTACCTTTAGAGAAGTACGCGTCGAGGGAGTGGGCGGGGCTGCAATGCGGAAGGCGGAGCACAACAGGCCGATAGGAAAGAGGAGGAAATCGAGGGGAGGGGAGCGAGTGGGCTTGGGAGGGAGGGAGCAAAGGGAGGGGTGAGCGAGCTGGGGGAGGGGGACACCGACAACGAGCCCCTCCCCTCACGCAGACAGACTCGACGCTGATCGAACAAACGCTAAAAGAGACAAACTCGTTCCCAATGCCCAGGTCCCCTCCCCGGACCCTCGCACGCTTTCCAATCGCCGGCACCGCTGCTCAGCTGGGCGGGAGCGGCGCGGAAAACTTGAAAACGCGTGCCCAGCGCGGCCAGGCCGGCACAGCACACGCTTCAACACAAACAGGGGGTGAAAATGAGACGATAAAGGGCGCCGAACCCACGACAAAGGCGTCCGGCTCGTTAAACACGGACACGAGACAGCACCGAGGTCGACGATCGACGATCCTATACCTTTATAAGTGTCGTCGTCATCCAACTGTGGTGACGCAGACGACATGACGAATCGTGAGTGTCTGACGGACCGAAGTTCCTCAGAGGGTCTCGCAAAGATGGCGCCGAGTCAGACAACCCAAAGCATCGCTCCCGCCTCGTCGCTTCTCACCACAAAAGGAGCCCCCCCCTTTCGGCCCCCACCTCTTCTGCACATGCGCGCCATGACGTCACGCTCCCGTCGTCCCTGACAACGACATCCCATAATGTTAACCAGCTAGTTAGCGACGGTGTCACGTGATCTCCCACCACGTTCCCCACACCCCCAATGCGCCCCCACCACCGTCCCTGCCGACCTGGGAGCCAGCAGCGACCTGGTTATCCCAGGCACCTCCGATGATGTTGGACACTGTGGGCGATGTTTGTTGTTCATCTGTAACGACGGCTATTAAAATTATCATCATGATTATTACTGTTATTGTTTATGACTGTAAATACGATTTGGTACCCGAACTGTTAATACTTTCTCACTTCTACACAGACATCTGTATTAGTTTTCATCCAGTTGGTGAAAAAGAGTAAAAAGAAAATCCATAAAAGCCTTTACGGACACCTCAGATAAGGCTTGTTTCAACAACAGCCTGCGACCGACCTCTAGCCTTGTTGCCCCTCCCCTCGGACCCGCTGCCCCTCCCCTTGCAACCGCTCCCCTCCTCTTCCCTCTTCCCTCTTCCATCCACGCCCCTCCCCCATTTTCTTTCATCCACCCCAAACCCATCATTTTCTTCCATCCCTTCCTTCAAACTGTAAGCACCCATGCAACGCCCCCCACCAATCCCCACTTTCCCATTTTTCAGTCCCCACAAACGGCCTGCACTTTGCTCGGCAAGTCCACCATTGGATGAATTCCCTCAAATGTCTTACCTTCCGAGTTCAATCGGCGGTTGTTTTTTCCTGTCCAATTTCATTTTTAACATTACCTCGGGAAGAACAAGATTTCCTGCAAATTGTCACGTGACCTATTTTTGCTGGTGTGCGCGGATGCAAGTGAACACCTGATAACACCTTCACAGAAACTTCGTCATGTTCGGCTCCTTTCACATTGACACGCGTTCTGGTACCTGTTGACCGGGGGAAAGGTCAATTTTCATCTCGTTTTTGCTGAACACACCCACACCTTCATAATCACGAATGGGATTCTAACCTGTGAGCAACCAGCATTTCTTATAAGCTTGAACATGATGACAACAAATAGTACTCTACCTGTTGTGCAAGTTACCCTCTTATACATATTTAAATACGTCATATACACACACATATGCATGTACAGTATTTGATTTGATGTACCGTACATACTCTTTCTTTACATACCATTGGTGCTGTTGAAGCATTTTCTTGGCGAGGGTTGTAGTGGGTGGTTTGCAATTGCCTTCCCAGCGCTATTTGTGCATGTTCTATCTTTTTAAATGCTCAATGTCAAGCAAGGAAGCAGCAAGGAAGCAGCAAGAAAGCAGCAAGAAAGCAAGAAAGCACACACCTTTTTATATTCTTTTATTTGACTCAGCTGGGGTTTAAGCCACTGATCCCAGACTCAGAGCAGGTGCTCGAACCATTACACAACTACTATATATACATATATATAAATAAATATAAATATAAATATATATATACATTTATATAAATAAAAACATATATGTGGAGCAATACTTATAAGTATTGTAGAAGCATAAGCATTGGAACAGATAACT